>NW_019397331.1:144595-152685 GCF_000591075.1 Eurytemora carolleeae
TAAAGTTAAAGATGGGCGCGAAGCGTCATAATAGATATTTAGAAATAAGAAATTAGTAATCAGTCATTTTAAATACATTTTTTTTAGGCTCGCATACAACGCTACAAAAGGAGCTACAGGGTGTCCTATAGGTAACAAAAATACTATATTTAAAAATTTGTGAATGGATTTTTAAAATCAAATCTTCTAAATCAGGTGTTCAAGTGATTGGTCGGCACTATCAGGAGGAACTAGTGATCCATGGAATGGAGATCATTGAAGATCTTATGAAATATGATCGCTCTTGTAAGATATAGGATTTACTGGAGATCATTGAAGATCTTTATAAATTATGATCGCTTTTGTGAAATATAGGATTATACTGGAGATCATTGAAGATCTTTATAAATTATGATCGCTTTTGTAAAATATAAGATTATACTGGAGATCATTGAAGATCTTTATGATTATGATCGCTCTTGTAAAATATAGGATTATACTGGAGATCATTGAAGATCTTATGAAATATGATCGCTCTTGTGAAATATAGGATTATATTGGAGATCATTGAAGATCTTTATGATTATGATCACTCTTGTAAAATATAGGATTATACTGGAGATCATTGAAGATCTTTATAATTATAATCGCTCTTGTAAAATATAGGATTATATTGGAGATCATTGAAGATCTTTATGATTATAATCGCTTTTGTAAAATATAGGATTATACTGGAGATCATTGTAGATCTTTATAATTATGATCGCTTTTGTGAGATGTAGGATTATACTGGAGATTATTGAAGATCGTTATAAATTATGATCGCTTTTGTAAAATATTGGATTATTCTAGAGATCATTTTATTTCTAACAAGCTTTTTTTCAAATTACAAGTTTACAAGTACACAAGGAGAAGTTGTTAATTGACAGTTTGAAAGCTTGGTAATAATCTAAATTGAACTCGAAGGTCGTCTTCATTGTATTGATATATACGACGACTACTGTATATTGGAAGTTGGAAATCTTTGTCATTCGTTTTTGAACATTCCGAATTTAAAAAAATTGAGCCTTGGCTTAAATTTGAGACACGGCTCAAATATGGTTGTTTCCACTAAAAATTGTATTCAATGTTTCAAGATTTAAGCTGGCACTCAATTGAAACCGGTATTTGGCGGATTTGAGACGCGGCTCATATTCAATATATTCGGAGGCTGTAAGATGAAATAATCTAAGTTTGAAATATCAAAGGTTTACACCATCATGGGTTGCAAAAACCTAGGAATTAGAAAATTTAAGTTTGTGGCAAAGACTCAATTCCTTTGTCGTAAACTTCATTTTGAGCCTTTATCCTGAGTCAGTATTTTGCAAAGATTATTCCTAATTATTGACGGATCATTTTGTTATTTTTTTAAAATTAAAATCAGTTAAAAATGACATTAACATAACTATAGTAAAATGTTTAACAGTTTCAATACTACTTTCTAAAAAGTTATAAAGCCATAACCAGCTAATACTTCATATTTTAAATTGCAAGCAAAATGTTGAATAGTTTCAACACTACTTTCTAAAAGTTAAAAAACCATAACCAGCTAATAAACAGTTTCAACATACTTTCTAAAAGTTGAAAAACCATAACCAGCTAATAAACAGTTTCAACATACTTTCTAAAAGTTGAAAAACCATAACCAGCTAATACTTCATATTTTAAATTGCAAGNCTTGATAGTATTGTACAATGAAAGTAATCCTAACAAAGACCAAAACAAAAAATTAATGCATAAAGATAATAAATACAGTGAATAATACCATACATATATATAAATATGAATCTACAGGGTGTCTCTCTTAGAAAAGTGCTTGATGCCTAATTAATCCCGTACCCTTCAACCAATTTCTTTTTGTACATTGATACAATCTGCTCAAAATTTTTCGAACGATAACCTTTGATCATTTTTGTAGCAAATAATATTTGCGAATGAAATTTTTGAAAATTCTTTGAAGTTGATACAGAAACAGTAGGTAAACAAGAACAACTTTGTTTGCTCCATTATATATTAAAACAAAAATAAGCCAAAAAATCGAAATTCGATCAAAAACTGGCATTGATTATTCTGAAGAAATATTAAACGCATCAGAGAGAATTTCCTAAAACGTGAAAGTGGATAAAAATTGGGTTGACACTGATAAAAGGTTTTGGTGTGCATGCATTACTTGATAGGACATTTTTGGAGTAGACATTGTTAATGCAAAATAAACGAAAATGGTTTTAGAATTGAAGCTCTGGCAACAATGCTGTATTTGTAGAGACACCAAAATTGAGTGAGTAAGTGAGTGGGTAAGTTGGTGATTGAGTGTGTGAGTGAAGGAGTCAGTAAGTGAGTGAGTGAGTGACAGTAAGTGAATGTGCGATTGAGAGAGAGGGAGTGAGGTTTAGTAACTAAGTGAGTACTGAGTAAGTAAGGTATTGAGTTAGTGAGTGAGCAAGTAAGTTAGTTAGTTAATGAGTGAGTGAGTTAGACTGTGAATGTGTGTGTGTGTGTGTGAGGTAGGAGGGGAAAATATCATTAATCATCTCTAGGCTAGGCTAGGGACTAGGGCTAAGACGAGAGATGTAAGCTTGGAGCAATTTAATAATATTAAAAAATAAAAGAGATAAATAGAAATCATTTCTCTTTGAGGTCACCGAAAACATTTATACGAGTTTATACTGTACATGTGTACTCAATATCCCGGTGGATTATAAACCATAATTATCTCTATGTACTCTTTGCTACTCCTAGGCGGGAGAAACTCTGTACCCGAACCTAACAATTTCAAGGAAACCACACTCTTCCCCTCATTGGCTGAACTTAGAAACCATGGTAGAATATTCACATGCTTGCCTGGATTGCGTAGATTGCGTGGAGGCTTTAAATTAAAGTTTATAAATATATAATTCATATTGAAGTTTATATCTCTATTTTATATTGAAGTTTATATATATATATCTCTATTTTCTATTGAAGTTTATTTAAGTCTTTCCTATTGAAGTTTATATATATATCTCTCTATTTTCTATTGAAGTTTATATCTTTCTTTGTTATTAAAGATTATATCTTTATTTTCTATTAAAGTTCATATATCTCTAATTTAAATAAAAGTTTAATCTCTATAGTCTCTCAAATTGTATGTATTTAATTTCAATTAAAGTTTCTATAAAAAAAGGGGTTTTTAATCGGTACCAGTACAAACGTCGGACGCACAAACGTCGGACGCCACAAACGTCGGACAGTACAAACGTCGGACGCACAAAGGTCAGACCAGTACAAACGTCGGACCAGTACAAACGTCGGACTAGTACAAACGTCGGACCAGTACAAACGTCGGACGGGTACATTTATAAGAAAAAACGTCGGACTNATTTCCTCCCCCTCCCCTCACCTACCATACAGAGGCTGTACAGTGTATAGTGTACAGCATTAAAATCCAGCTGTACGTATAACAAATGTTTTTTTATATTTGATTTCCTCAACCTTCATAAAACCTGATGATAATTTTTATAACATAAATTGTCGAAACCTTAACTTTTAAACACCTATTTTTTGTGAAAGATGTTATGCATTGCTAATTTGCGAATCCTATAGTGCATCACATAGGTACAGAGGTAATGAGTTCAGCGTGAATCCTATAGTGCATCACACAGGTACAGAGCTATTGAGTTCAGCGTGAACCCTATAGTGCATCACACAGGTACAGAGCTATTGAATTCAGCGTGAATCCTATAGTGAATCACACAGGTACAGAGCTATTGAGTTCAGCGTGAACCCTATAGTGCATCACACAGGTACAGAGCTATTGAGTTCAGCGTGAATCCTATAGTGCACGTGCACCACACTGAGCTATTGAGTTCAGCGTGAATCCTAGAGTGCACCACCCAGATCTATTGAGTTCAGTGTGAATCCTAGAGTGCACCACCCAGATCTATTGAGTTCAGCGTGAATCCTAGAGTGCACCACCCAGATCTATTGAGTTAAGTGTGAATCCTAGAGTGCACCACCTAGATCTATTGAGTTAAGCAGAATGCACCTCCCAGCTAGAAAGAGCTCGATATCGCGTGTTTTAAGAAAATAACTCTCTAGCTGTCAGGCAAACCACAAGTTTTTTACAAACAAGAAGTTCTGGAAACCAAACTTTAGCTCAGACACCAAACTTTAGTTCAGAAACCAAACTCTATTCTATACCAAACATAAAGAAATTGAAACAAACCTTAGTTTTAGAAACCAAACTGAGTTATAGAAACCAAACTTAGTTACAGAAACCAAACTCATGGTTATATAAACTACATTGAGTTTTAGAAACCAAACCAAGTTTTAGAAACCAAACTTGTAGTAAACGCCTAATACATAACAATTTACTCGAGACGTATCTATACAGGTCTCACTTGTTTTCAGATCAACCAGGCTTAACTCCCCCCGGTTCTAAATGACACACAGGCCAAATCTTAACCAGGCTTAACTCCCTGGTTCTAAATGACACACAGGCCAAATCTTAACCAGGCTTAACTCCCCGGTTCTAAATGACAAACAGGCCAAATCTTAACCAGGCTTAACTCCCCGGTTCTAAATGACACACAGGCCAAATCTTAACCAGGCTTAACTCCCCGGTTCTAAATGACACACAGGCCAAATCTTAACCAGACTTAACTCCCCAGTTCTAAATGACACACAGTCCACTGAAATTGCTACACAGGCAATTTTTCAACTCGCATAATTCAAAGACAAATGACAACGTATATATTACATTGGGGCCCCAAGTTTTGCTTCAAACTGAGTTATATAAACCATTACCAAACTGGGGTTTAGAAACAAAACTGAGTTTTAAAAACTAATTCTGCGCGCGCACGCGTATATGAATCAATAAAAGAATGAACTTTAATTGATTATAAATCAATACAAGTGCAGTTTGCCTGCATCAGAGTCTAGCCTGACAAACTGTTTACAATCTATTATAAAGCTATATGAGAAATTGCCTCTACTATACCCCTAATCACTTCGCATTTTTCATCAACAAATCTTACCGCCAGCCTGACCAATAGAAACCCTCCCGCCCGGGTCTTGTCCAATCAGAGACAAGTATTTCTAGCTGGCGGCACATTAAGATTTATCACTAGTCCATAAAGAGGATCGTTAGTGCGCCGGTATAGAACTATTAAGAAGGGGTTTTCCGACCTTGAAGTACTTTAGTGTCCCCCCCCCACCCCTATCCATTAAATCATTCTGCAAGTAATGTAGATTTCAATTAAATGTTCATTTAACCTAAATCATTTCAAGTTCCTATATAAGACTAATAGAAAATAAAACAAGTTGATAACAAATTATTCAGATTTCATTCAAAATTTATGTTTTAAGAGATTTTTAAAAAAAATTTAAAATTAAGACAAATTGTAATTCTTGGTTGTAAAAAGTCAAACTGAAAAAATAATTTTAGCATCCTCATAAAATATTTCATAATGGCCTAGAATCACGTAAAAAAAATATTTAATCCAACCTTTTTTTTTACTTTTTTTGTAAAACTTTTAAACACAAAAAAAAATTATTATTTGGCAAAAGCAAAGATCAAATTTGTGTAAGAAATAAAATTTTCAGCTTTTTAAAAACTTTTTCTTGCTTTGTTTTTGCTAAGAAATATCACTTATGTGTTAAAATTGCCAAAAATATTTTAAAAACTGACATCAGTTTCAGAGGATGCGAAATAATGCGAGTAATTTCAAAATAACTATTTACAAATTTAGCATCGCATATTAGAAGCCGGGAAATTTGAAATTTTTCGCGCCATTTAAGATTAATATACATAAACTGGAGTGACTCCCTAATTTTAAAAAACCGGTTTTTGATTTGTCTGTACCTTATCCAAAAAAAGAGTGAATTAAGCAAGAAATTAAAAGTTTCCACATTGGATATTCGGATTAAGCAGTCTGGATTAAAGTTATCCCATTCTAAAGTTCAGAGCGCTGAGCTAAAAACTTTAGAATGAGATAACCTTAATCACGATCGGTTAATTAGTCTGGAGATTAATAACAAGAGGAGAACAAGCATTATAAAATCTGGAGATTAAGAAAAAGAGGAGATCAAGCATTAATCTCGATATCCACCATTCTAAAGTTTTCGGCTCTGTTTGTTTTTAACTTTTGAAAACGAAATGAGGATTTATGTTAGTTTTATGAAAATATAAAGTAAATTTTAGTTTACTAACGTTGAGTTCATCCGACCTAGAGGAAACTGATCTTAGTGTTTTCTGATTTTAGGATTTTCGATGATATTATTTCTTAAAATAGGTCAGGCTAGGTTTAAGACTTAGATTTAGTCGTATGTAGTGCATGGATTGGGAAATTGATTTAAATCCACTCGATATTTTCCTAAAAAACTACTAGATATATCTATAAAAAACTACTAGATATATCTATAAAAAACTACTCGATACTTTTATAAAAAAAAAACACTAATTATCTGAAGAACTATTTGATATTTTATATAAAAACTACTCGACAATTAGTACAGGTAACGATCATAAACGACGCTACGTCGGACGATCATAAACGACGCTACGTCGGAAAAGATCATCAAAACAACTTTTTCTAAAATACGATCGTGAACGACACGATCATTTCGTTTTTCAGAATAGAAAAACGTTTACCTTTCTGATTTTCTTGTTTTAATTCTCGGATCTCCGTATTTTTCCTTTTTAGTTTTAGTTTTGAAATACCCTGTATCCTTGGATAAATCGATGAATCAACCAATCAGCTACATGTTTATCAGTCTATTTGTGCCCCCCCCCCCCTACCATATTCCCCTCTAGATTCCCACATGAAATCCCCTAGAGATGCCCCCCTCCCTGTATTCCCCTGGAGAACTGCAGTTATTTGAACTATGTTAACTGTTTACTTAAACCAGTTTTAACTTGAATAATACAGAAAACCCCAGAGGGATTTTTACAAAAGGAGAATATGGAAAGATAAACTTAAGAGAAAGGAAAGGAAGGAAAGAAAACTGGAAGTAAAGGGAAAAACGGGAAGGGAAAGGCCAGGAAGGCAATGAAAAGAAAGGGAAGTAAAGTAAAGAGAAAGTAAGTGAAGGAAATAACATGTAAGAGAAGAAAAGAGAAAGGGAAGGATAGGAAAGAGAAAAGGAAACGAAAGTGAGGGAAAGAAAAAGGAAAGAAAAGAAAGGAAAAGAAAGGGAAGGAAAGTGAAGAAAGGGAATAAAAGGATGTATCAAGAAATAAATAAAAGGATACAGAAAAAAGAAGTTATAAATTTAAGTATGAGGAATCAGGTAGCAGCATGATCCCAAACCCTCTTCAATGCTCGCTAATTCTTCTTTATTCAACTAAACAGAATCACAACATTGTTGATATAAATGATTGGTCCCCCTGGACCATTTTGTGGATCTTAAACATAATCGAAAAATAGATCGAGAAATTAGAATACACAGGCTAGGATTGATTATGATTGAGTTTAGAATACACAGGCTAGGATTGATTATGATCGAATATACGAAATTGCTTTCTTATATATACTTTTGTTAAAATAACCGTAAAATCTCTCACCCCTTCCCTCCTTCTCTCTTCTAAATGTTCTTTTTCTTATTTAACCACATTTGTTTATCTTTACTCAGAGTCTGAAAGGAGTGAATAGTAAAAAATGGTTGTTTAGTATGATACATATACTTTGCTTGTCTGTTTGTTTGTTTGTAAACGATAAACGTCTAAACGGCTGAACCGATCGAGCCCAAATTTTATTTGGGACCTCAACATGACCAAAGGAAAGGTTTATGAACATGACAATAGTAATGTTGATCCGCTCTACTGCCCATCCGTCCTATTGCCCATCCGCTATACTGCCCATCCGACCTACTGCAACATCTGACCTACGTCGACAGCTGTAGGTCGGATGGGCATATCTTCTTGCCCATCCGACCTATTCAGCAGCTTTTGTCATATGCCTAGCGCAGTAGGGTATGAAATAATTAATTGTAGCTGTCGGCGGCCACTCAATTTTGTAGGTCAGATGGGCACTTTTTGTAGGTCGGATGGGCATTTTTCGTAGGTCGGATGGGCATTTTTCGTAGGTCGGATG
>NW_019397331.1:153186-155481 GCF_000591075.1 Eurytemora carolleeae
TAAACTAGTTCTATTCCTAGATAAACTAGTTCTATCCCTAGATAAACTAGTTCTATTCCTAGATAAACTAGTTTTATTCCTAGAAATAAACTAGTTCTATTCCTATAGATAAACTAGTTCTATTCCTAGATAAACTAGTTATATTCCTAGATAAACTAGTTCTATTCCTAGAATTAAACTAGTTCTATTCCTAGATAAACTAGTTCTATCCCGATATAAACTAGTTCTATTCCTAGATAAACTAGTTCTATTCCTAGATAAACTAGTTATATTCCTAGATAAACTAGCTCTAATTCTAGATAAACTAGTTCTATTCCTAGATAAACTAGATCTATTCATAGTTGTCTCGGTGATATTAACATTTTCGTATATTTCTATGATTTAAATATATTTACTGCTTAAATAAAAAATATAAATGGGACAAAAAGAATAAAAAGAAAATTTTTTGAAACAATGCATATGGGAGGGAGTGTTTTAAACAAAATAAAAGTTTATATGATAATATTTTTTTCACAGATTTGTTATAAAAGGTGAAATTGAAAGGAAAAGCATCATTTTTGAGGCTGCCTACATGCAATGACCAAAAATAAGATAAAAAAAACTGTCAGCCGACTCATATTCATCAAGTTTAGCTTTTAATTTTTATGTCTAGCTAGATTGGCAAATATTAGATCGACCAAAAATACCATGTCAATAAATGGGGTTTTCCTAGAAAAGGCTCTTTTAGACCCTTTAAATTTGTAGTATTCTACACAATATTAAATATACCTATATATACCTCCTTCCCCATCTTCATATCCCCNAAATAGAATATTTTTCTGTAAAATTTATGAGAATATCAGTTAATATTTAATGGGCAGCCGGAGTACATTTGAATTTCCGATGCGGGTCAACTTTTCTGGTCCCAGTTTGTACTGTATCGCCCGCAAACACTCAATAGGACTAGCCGGTGTAACAAGGTTGGCGCGGTCAGACTTTAGGTTGAATTTACTTTTACTTAAGGGTCTGAGGTGATTTGTCTTCCCTCCATTATTCCTTGTTATAAAAACCTTTATCTGAGCAATAATTTTGGTTTTCCACTTAATTCTGTCCATTTCCTCAATTGTTTCTTCAGTTGAAATAATGTTTATTTTCATTAATATTCAATCAAACAAAGCTGGATTGTGTTGTGAATCAGGTATGCCACTCAATATATGATGAGGAACTTGAAATTAAGTCTGCAGTTTCTCTAAACTAACACTAACTCCTTGGATTTGAATGTGGTTCTTACATAGAAAAGTGTGAAAAAAGTTTCAATATCTGAGAATCTTTTAAAGAAAAATCATCAATTTTAGTGAACAAATCTGGATGAAATTCGAATTTTACAAATTCTGGAAAAAATCCCCGAAAAGGAATTTAATCAATTCAGATCTTTTGTCCTCAAAAGTGAAAAAAAATAAAGAATAGGTTTTAAATCTAAAATTTTAATTTTATTACAATCTGGACGTCGCGATGACGCAAAATTAGTAAATTAATTATGCCTTTTTTAGATAGATGTCTTATAGGTATCGTTCAAAACCTGAGATTCTCAGGTTTCATCCTATACCCCCTTTCATTTTTCATTTACAGTCCCTTTAAAGGGACTGTGTGCCCGGTTCACAACAACAGTGCCCTTAATCTGATTAGAAGTGTGGAAGATATAGTAAATTTTCTGAATCACAAAGTGTTTATTTTCCGTGAGTTTCTTCATTTTTTCTTTAAAGCACAAGCACAAGTCACTTTCGCAGAGAAACCACAAATGAAAATAAACGTTTAAAGACACAAAACATGGATATCTGTTTTAAACTTGACAGACAAAGGTTTCAAGGGTACCGTTGTAAAACGGGCATTGCCATCTTTGTATGGAGGGTTACTTGATATTTAAAATTTAAAATTTGTACAGTGATAACCAGAAAACTCTGGAATAGTAATTCGACTTTTACCCTGAAGTTATGACCTTTATTGGTCTAATGAACATAACGCACAGTATTTGTGCAGTGTACACAGACCCATTTCACCTAATAAGTGATTTTATAACTTACTAGCTAAGTCATTTGCTTTGTTAAAACATCAAATGCACTTCAGTATTGATTTAATGTCGTCTTCCTATTCTACAGTTTTCTGTATTATCACTGTATTATCACGTAACCCTCCTTGTCTATTTGTCCGATCCACAACAGTACTATATTGAACGCTTTATCTGATCAAGATTGAATGAGCTATCCATATTTTCTATTTGATTATTTTCAACCGAGATTGTCAGGGTCAAACTCTATT
>NW_019397332.1:0-129387 GCF_000591075.1 Eurytemora carolleeae
AAATAAAATATTCACGTTGCATGAACTATACTAGAGAAGCAGGTCAAAGACATACGACATTACTGATACGACTTTGTGACCTTGTAGCTTCTCTTGTTTTGAGAAGAGAAAATGTATTCGTTTATAAATAAAATGTTCAGGAATCTGATGCCCTGATAGAAAGTTTGACTGAAGAAGATATTCTAAGAACGATTAATACAAACAATATCAGCAATATCTTTCTTAAAGAGAAAAATTTCAAGGTTAGCAGGGAAATGAACAAATATTCATATACAGGAATACCCACAAAGGAAGAGACTGTAAAGACAACCTGAACCTATTTAAATATGACGTATTCAGGATTTAATGAAGTTTTCTTTCAAATAAAAATTTGCACTTTTTGTAATTGTTATTTTCCCTAACTGTAGTCTCGTACTTTCTATAAAACTTTTCATTTAGGATATTACTACAAATAATATGCTAGGGGTGTAAAATAAGTATTTTTAGTCTTTCTTAATTGAGGGCCAAAATCTCCGTTTAGAATTTTTAAAATTAATGAATTCTTGATTTTACAATTAAGAAAATTTCTTTTAAATATTTTCGAAAAAAATAAGAACTTGTGGGATTGGAAATGGAAAAAATCGACGTTATTAGTTCCAAAAAAGTTTTCTTGCAAAAGAGTTTGTCTGCTAGAGTAACGCAGCCATCGCGCTTTAATCTCATTTTTGATTTGATATTTGCTCTTTTGTATTCTTTTCTTGGATGTAAGATGTACATTGTATTGTACATGATTTATTGATTTAAGGGCTATGTTGTAGGGAGGACAGTTTATTCTTATATTTGAAATATCATAATTTTAAGGGGAATTTCTTTAATTATTACAATCAAAATATTTTTATTAAATTTTCATCGAATTTTACAGCTCTTTTTAACATAAATATCATATTTTTCAAGGATAATATTTGTGTACTAAACCTGCCGATTAAGTATAAGTACAGTCCAAGAAAGTAATTAGTGGAAGAAACCCCAGAGGCCAACCACCTCTTTTACAGTTGCAGGGAATCCTAAATCAAAGGAAATTAGACAGTGTTAATTAGTTGTCTTGGGAGTCTCATCCTTTGCGGGTAACACCGGTTGTAATATCGAATAACCGAAAGCAATTCGAAATACAGAACACTAAGTTCGAAATTGAAAACAGAATATTTGTTTCGTGAACTAGCTTTAAATCTAATCTTGTATCTCGAACTCAGAACTAACCAATCGCATGGATTGTTAGAACGGATTGAAGTAATATATTTATTCCCTCGGTTTGTTTATATGCTGAACAATATTACAAGTATATTTTACACTATATGAAAAGTCATTTTACAATATAAGACATTTACAATATCAATAAAAGTAAAACATCAATAAGAAATTTATATATATACCTAACGCTCAGGGAAGCTCTGAATTCCTGGTAGGCTTTATGTGTAGTGATCAAGTGGGATGATAGTTCTCTACCTCTGTTCAGTGTGCTCAGATAGCTGTACACTTAAAACTGTTTACTAATATTGATATACCATAGGTTAGGCCAGAATCAACTTATATAATAAACAAATATGCAGTACGCTCTCGGTATAGTTTATGGCCTATAAAATTAGTAAAGGAATAGCGTAATCATCACTCTATACAGTACAACCTCGTTGTTACTAATCTAATGTCTGTTACAATCAGGGAGTAAGGAATAGAAGGGAGATATAACTGACGCGGTACGCCCTACCATATGATTAAACATGCGTTGCAGACGGTACTCCATTTGTATGAGAAATATTCAGAATAGGTTATTGTATACGCGGTAATTGTACATCAGACAAATATTTCAAATTCAAATGAAGTACCGTCTGCAAAGCATGTATAATCATATAAACTATATTTTTGGCTAAAAAATAGTTATATTTTGGGTCAAAAAAGTAGTCTTTTTGGACAAAAAAGTTACATTTTTGGTCGAAAAAAGTTATATTTTAAGCTAAAAATATGGTTATATTTTTGGTCATAAAAAAGTTATATTTTTGTCGAACATGGTTATATTTATAACGTGTTTGGTCTTTTATTTTTTTGTCAGTTATATTTTTTGTTATTCTTTTTTTGGTAGTTTTTTAAAGTATATTTTCAGCCGTGAGGAACTTTTTAATATAAAATTGTCATTTTTTACTTTTTTAAAAACCTTTTTCCTCCAAAACTTTTGCCTTGGACACCTCTAAAGTACCCCCCCCTTCCTCCTTCTCCTATCCTTCCACAAGATTTTAAAGTTCTTTGAGACAGAGGATAACATTTTCTTAGGTTTTTATTAAACCTGATTTAATCCTGTAATAAAAAGAAGCTTAACAAAACTTCATAGATGTTAGATTTCAAAACAAAAAATTCCTCTATATTTTAGCATTTAGATTTTTATTTATCTCTATGATAAATTCTTCTTTCTAAAATTGAAATGAATTTGTTGCAATTATTAAAATAGAATACTAGTTTAAATTAATTAAACCATATATTAATTAAAACAAAGAACAAGTCTCATTCTTACCGATGTTTCAGCTATTTGAATCATGATTCAAACTTTTAAGAGAGACATGAGAATGGAGTAACCTCTATAAAGGCTTTGGTTTTATAATGGATTTTGGAGTACTTTTTAATAATAATGACTTGCTGTTTTAACAGTTTTAGAAATATTGTTACGCATTCAATTTTTGGTATAAAAACAATAAAAATAATAGATTTTTTATTTTTGCAGTTTTTAAATTTTTCATAATTTGGGATAATTTATTAAGAAAAAGTTCTTTATTACGTTTTAATATTTACAGTGTAATGAATTGCAATTAAGAATATCCCCACCCCCACCCCTCTCGTAGAGTTTTATTTATCCCAGGAAAATAATTAACGCCATAAAATATTAATCAGCAGATTTTTGCTAAAAAATTTCAGTTTCTTGAAATGTGAAGAGATGCATGGGTGAAAATATTTCTGAAAACTTCATTAAAAAGGACCTTTTTGAGAATATTTCTTCACATTTACGAAGAATTAACAATGTAAGGAATGACATATTTTTGAATACTTAAAATCTTTTATGGTCCTGGTAGTGGCAAAAATTGGAGGGGGCTGGCGCAGGGATTCTATATTTGAAATTTGTTTGATGGAAGCAATAATCAACAGATTTTAAAGTGTAGAGAAACGTATTCTATTATTCTATGTTGGGTGCAGAATGACAACTTCTTATACATTAAATCCTGTCAGTGTACATGTTTATGTTATTTTTTAAACCTAGACTTTTAACATCACCCTAGCAACCAGAAAACGTCTACAGGACGTCCTGCGGACTTTGCAGGGACGTAAAACACACACACGACCTATCTTTATTCGTTTATATTACGTAACTTTGGATGTTGTAATGACCAAACTTTTGAGGTCAAAATGACCAAACTTTTGAGGTCAAAATGACCAAACTATTCATTCTATTGAACCCATTCACTATTCAACACATTACCATTATTCATATTCCTCATACGTTCATATATCATTATCTAGCGGCTGTTCTTGATAGTTTTATAACCTCGTTCCGAACTATCTTGGGGACATCAGGTAGAATCTACAGGCTCTCATANACCACGGCCCGCTTATAGATATGATTCTATCGACCTATTAACTGTTATGGACCAGTGTATACATGTTATATTTTTGGATTGGCTTCACAAGTGGACCCTAGATTTTTAGTGAAATTTTCAGATCTTTGCATGGTGGTGTTCTAATTAGGTTTCACTCTGACAAATTTTCTTTCAGTTTATCGTTCATTCTTGAAAAATAACTAGTTCCTTAAAATATGATTTCCCAAAAGTGGTCTGCCATTTTGCACTTTCTGATTTGACTGAGATATTGAGAAATTTGTCTAAAATTTAAATTATTAAATACTACAAAGGTTGTTTAAATTTTCAGTATCTCCGACAGTTTCTTTGATACAAAGAAGGAGGCAAAATTTTAACAAGTTTTAAAGACTTATAATGCTTTTCTACACTCCTTTGACAACTATTAACTTTACGAATACCGCAGACAAATTTTAAGTGCAGGATCCTATGTCTAATGTTTATTAGGACACCGCCGTTAGCAAAATGTATTCATTATTAATAATTCATGATGTAGCGTGAAGTACAAAGTAGTTTTTAGAAATCTTTAGTATTGACGTGTACCTCTCCTTTTCAAAGGTTCTTAAGAAAGCCTAATGCTGAATTCAAAGACTAATTCTTGTTTATACACAAAGATTAAAAAAAATTGGCCTCTTCATTCTTCATTTTATACAGAGGGGTGAGGACCGAGGGGGGGGAGGACGACCTAAATCAATTCCGCCTCCGAACCACTTTTACACATTTTTAAAAAAATGTTATAACAGTGGGACTTATAAAACTGTGGAATAAGAGGACGAATGTGCAACTTAATTATGATTTTAGATAGATAATTGTTAAAAGAAAATAGTTAACAGCTTGAGGTCATTTATGAAAATTTGGGGGTCTCCGATGAGCTGGTCAATGGCTACGGTGTCTCAAAAGTGGGGTTACCAAATTTTTGTTTAATCTCTTTCGCAAAATTTTGTTCAGGTAACGAAAAAGTGAATGAAAACGAACATTTTCGTTCATTTTCGCGAAATTGTTCGGAATTAAAACTAAATTTGCGAATTTCGCGAAATTTTTTTGTTTAGAACCGTATTTTTTTGCGATGTTCAACAACCCTTTTTCACGAAATTTTAACCTTTTTAAAATAATTTTTGATAAAATATTAAGAATTTTGGAATTTTCGTAAAACTTTTTGTTTAAAGGGAGTGACCGGCTATGAAAGGTAGAACTGAGTATGTAGTGTTGCAGTGTTGTGGAAAACATCTTTCGGATTCTTTCGTTTTCTAAATTAATTTTTAAATTATTAAATAACGACGACATAAAATGTTAGAAAAAATTCTACAATAAACTACAGACGTCATGTATAAAAACATGTTGAGAAAATAAAAATTTATCTTATCATCGAAAATAAGTAATCTTGTTCAATTATTAGTTTCTATTTTTTCATTAGTCTGGTTTCTCATTATTAACAAAGATTTTCTGCAGATTTTCTAGAATTATTATTGAAAAGACGATATTTAAAGAATTTGAAGAAATCTGCGAATAACTTCAAAGAAAATAAGAAATTCAATATAATAATGAAAACGAAATAAACGATTTAAGCATTGATTTATTGACAAACTTCTTTTGATAAATATATTCCTAACCATCTAGTTAGACTACTGTATAATTTTTACTTTATTTTTCGTTGTCATTATTTAATAATTAAAAAAAAACTAATTCTGAAAATATATCCACCCCCCAAAGTAGGAGTTTTAAAGTCGAATTTGCGCTCAAACTCAGGATTTGCAGATCTTTAAAAAGTTTAATGTGTCTCAAATGAATCCGATAGAAGTTTTCCACAACACTGCATACTCAGTTCAACTACCTTACACAGCCGGTCANTCAGGATTTGCAGATCTTTAAAAAGTTTAATGTGTCTCAAATGAATCCGATAGAAGTTTTCCACAACACTGCATACTCAGTTCAACTACCTTACACAGCCGGTCACTCCCTTTAAGAACTGTAAAGGTTGCCAACAATTTTTCGCAACTATGATGTTGAAAAAGTGAAGAAGCTTTAGCGTTCTGATGCAAGCTGTTTTCAAGTTATTTAGAAAAAACAACAGGGTGTGGAACCCCCTTCCCCAGTCGTGATAGGGGTAAAGATTTTCAGGTTGTCATTAAAGTCTCATGCTATGTGGGTAACCCTGTATATTAGAGATTCAACACTAAACACTACTGCAGGATACTCTTACTGTGAAAATATAAATGCAGAAAATCACTAATAAACTATTTATTTTATCAATTTTCATGCAATCGATTTTTAAACTAATATCTTAAGAAATAAATGCTGTCCTGAGTAAAAAACTAGGAAATGTTAGGAGGCATGAAGTACAATAAAGACTTGTAGTTTTAGGAAATGTTAGGAGGCATAAAGTACAATAAAGACTTGTAGTTTTAGGAAATGTTAGGAGGCATAAAGTACAATAAAGATTTGTAGTTTTAGGAAAAATTAGGAGGAAGAAAGTTCAATAAAGATATTTATTTTTAGGAAATGTTAGGAGGCATGAAGTACAATAAAAATATGTAGTTTTATGAAATGTTAGGAGGCATGAAGTACAATAAAGATTTGTAGTTTTAGGAAATGCTGGAGACATAAAGTACAATAAAGATTTGTAGTTTTAGGAAAAATTAGGAGAAAGAAAGTTCAATAAAGATATTTATTTTTAGGAAATGTTAGGAGGCATAAAGTACAATAAAAATATGTAGTTTTATGAAATGTTAGGAGGCATGAAGTACAATAAAGATTTGTAGTTTTAGGAAATGTTAGGAGGCATAAATTACAATAAAGTATATCAATTTTTATGAAATGTTAGGAGGCATAAAGTACAATAAGAATATGTAGTTTTATGAAATGTTAGGAGGCATGAAGTACAATAAAGAATTGTAGTTTTAGGAAATGTTAGGAGACATAAAGTACAATAAAGATTTGTAGTTTTAGGAAATGTTAGGAGGAATAAAGTACAATAAAGTATATCAATTTTTATGAAATGTTAGGAGGCATAAAGTACAATAAAAATATGTAGTTTTATGAAATGTTAGGAGGCATGAAGTACAATAAAGATTTGTAGTTTTAGGAAATGTTAGGAGGCATAAAGTACAATAAAGATTTGTAGTTTTAGGAAAAATTAGGAGGAAGAAAGTTCAATAAAGATATTTATTTTTAGGAAATGTTAGGAGGCATAAAGTACAATCAAAATGGAGAAATAATTGGAGCTGGTGCAGTACTAATCAAATTTTATACATCTGTCAACGTCTCAGCTGTTAAATTATTTGGCACAGCTTCCAGGTGATAACAAAACAGCTAGATTTGGTATTATTATTTTTGGTATTTTTTAACACATTCAAAAATCTGAGATGTTTAATATATCTCAAAATTGTTTTCAATAAATTTTGCTAATATTACATTACATTTTGCGCAATTTTGACTCTTACAGAATATATCTTAGCCGTGAACTTTTGTGTTAAATTCCCTTAACTACGATCATTTGATTTCGATTTCTGCAGTGGACCATTTTTAATTAAACGCAGAATCTGCTTCTTGATTTTGAATATCCGCAATTTTTCTCATTGGTTATACGTAAAATTCCATGGCTTCTGATTGGCTCTCTGTTTTCCACAGACGTGACTGTTCCTGGGATATCGAATACAATTAAATTAATCCGTAGATTAACAAAAGATCGAGATCAACCATTGATCTCGATATCTACGATTCAAGAGTTCTCAGCTCAGGTCAAAACAAAAAACTAAAATAGTTAAATTGTTTTGGTAAATAGCTTAAATTTTTAACTTTTGTCATGGTAAAAATACTACAGCTTTCTTCCAATTTGTAAATATAATTTAATAAATGTAAAAAAAACGAAAATTTATGCAAAGAAAATTTTTTAAAACTTTTTTTTGTCCAAATTTTCTTATTTTATTTTGATTTTAGAGGAGAAAAGATAGATACTGTTTCGTATTCATTTGAAGGAGAAATGATTAAGGAAAATAAAGATTCATTCATTTACTTTCGATTTCGAGTTGGAAAAAAATATATTTTTATTAAATAAAAAAGGTTTTTCATGCTGCTGAAAGGAACCGTAAACATAATTTCCCAAATGTCCAAAACAATCACAGCTATATGTGATTATTAGTTTAAAGTGAATCTTTCCTTTGTTAGCTGTTGACAAATAAGACTGAGTTCCCAGCTGAGATGGTCAGTTATGTTAGTGTCCAGAGACAATTCTTTGAGAGCTTTGTCGGTCAAACTTTCAAGGAAATATATCTTGCTTTAGTTTTGGGAAATATATCTTGCTTTAGTTTAGGGAAATATATCTTGCTTTAGTTTAGGGATATATATATGGCTTTAATTTAGGGAAATACATCTTCTACCAATTTTTACAATTTTATAAAGATTGAATCTTAGGCAAAATTGTAATAAGAAAATTCGCAATTTTTAGTTCTGGTCTAATTTTCTAGTAAAAGTTCTTCAAATCCTCTAGTTTATTTCTTTTTAGTATTTTCTCAAGTTATTATAATACGCTGTTCTTTTGGAAACTGAGTAGCCATTTTTAAATTCTTTAGATTCCACATTTACTTATAAGCACTAACCTCGTGTACTTTAACATTTTTTAAATTCTTTAGATTCCACATAGGGAATCTACCATGCCCCTCTTTTTAAATGGGGGTTACTTAAAATTACGATGACAGTTCCTTTAAAGCGTATTCAATATCTTGTTTTCTTGGACACATTGAAGGTTTAGTTATCATGTCAATCGTTTATACTACTTTTACATTGTTTGTAATATCGTAAAAAATCCCGTTAAAGAGACTTTAAGCGTATTTCAACTGCCTTTCCCTACAAATATGGCAATGCCCGATTCACAACGTTACCCTTGTAAGCTTTGTTAAATAAAGTATGACTAAGATATGAATGTTTTTGTTTCCTTATACTGTTATTTTTATTTGCGGTTTCTCTACGAAAGGGAATTGCGCATTTCTTGTTTATAAGAAGCAATGAAGAAACTTACAGGAAATAAACTCTTTTCTAATCAGAAAAACTACGGTATCTTCCACATTTTTTGATCAGATTAAGATTTCAAGAGTACCATTGTAAATCAAGCTTTGCCATCTTACATAGAGGGTCAGTTGAAATTACGCTTGCAGTCCCTTTAAATCTGATATTTGTGTAAAGTGAAGATATAAAGCCCACTACAGGATTCAGATAAGCTAGGGATGGGATATGCTCTAGTTTTTATTTATGTTAACTTTATGCTCAGGTAAACACTTTTTTCTAAAAGCTTTAGAATAAAAAATTTAAATTTAGAAAAAGCAGGAATTTTTTATTTTAGAATATTTTGTTCGAAGTTACAATTGTTTTGTTCGAAATAACGCATATATTTTGTTTGAAATTACGATGAAAATTTGTTAGATTTCCCAAACTTTCCGTTCATGACTTCGATCAAAATTTTCGTTATTTGTAAGTTTTTTCGTAGTTTAATATTAAGATAAAAAATGTCAGTGTTTTATTTCTAAAAGTGAGCTCTACTGAATTATTAATGCTTAGAGTGAACTGAATACAGTGTGCCCCATAAAGCTCTGAAAAAGAAGGCAGTTTTAAAGTTATGTTTTATAATAGTTTAATAAACATAAAACACAGCAATTATTATTATGTTTATTAAAGTATTATCTACTATTAGTAAAACTACTTACATTAAAAAAATACAAGATTATTTAAATGTCATCTTCATATTACAAAGTATTATGTGTCCCACTGTATAGTGTATATCTATCATAGATTAATAACAATACAGATAGATCACTAAATGTCGTTTTTTAATATCTACGGTTTTTTCGGTTCCCTGAGTCAGAAGCCCAAATAAGTTACGCGCACGCCGCGATTGATGCATACGACATAGACTGTTAAATTATTTCCAAGCTTAAAAAAGATTATTTGATGTTGTTTTGAAAAATGAAGAAATCATGGAAAAGAGACAAAACACATATATTTATTTATTATTTATTTTATATTTATATACAGAAAACTATAAAATAGAAAGACCAATTTTAGAAGATATTATACTTTATAAAGTCTAATAAACAAGAACCACAGTACACCCATTTCACTAAATTAGTGATTCAGTAAGTTTCTTGTAAACCGTTTAGCTTTGTAACAACATTAAATACACTTAAGTGTTGCAATAATGTCGTCTTCATATTCCATTGTTTTCTGGTATTAGTCAGATATTTTTTAGGAATGATCTTGGCGTATGGAGTTTGTTCCGCCTTCGGTTGGTTTTATTCCGCCGCACATACTGTTATTCCATTCCTACTTTTAGGAATAGGAATAGATAACATTTTCGTTATAACACAGGTATTCATTTGAAAGTATTTGAGTAGATCCCACAATATCTGAGTTTTTAAATCCTGTATCTCTGAAACCCATTGGCGTGTATAGACCTTAGATATTTCATACAATGCATTCTTTTGAATCAAATAATCTAAGTTGGAAATATCAAAGGTTTACACCATCAGGTTGCAAAGGTTGCATAAGAGACTAAATTTTTTGTGGCAAGACTTTATTCAGCAGTTGAATATTCACATTTTCTTAGTAAAATTAACTATGTTTGTTTTAGTAATAAGGAATTTCAGCGGCTTTGCCACAAAACTCAATTTTGTTAAAGGGAGTGTTCGCGAAAAATGAAAGGGGGTGTAGGCTTAATGCGATAAAAAAGCGCTTTTGATCACTTCTAATCTTACTTCTATCTGTTGCGTCTATAAGGAGAAAATTGTTATTGACGTCTCATACCGAATAACTTAGCGTCCTTTACAACGGTATCCTTGAAAGCTTTGTCTAATCAAAAAAGTGGAATATAATGTCATATTTCTGAATCAAAAAGTGGTTAATTCTGTAAATCCATTTTAGATCTTATAAGCAAGAAATGCGCAATTCACTTTTGTAAAGAAACTGCGCAAATATAAATAAACAGTTAAAAGAAACATGGATATAAAATCAGACACAGCTTGTATTTGTACGAATGTAAATCGGGCATTGCCATTAAGGGTAACTTGAAATTACGCTTAAACTAAGTTTTTTTTTATCCGAAAAATTCGCGAAAAATTATGGGGGAACATTTTTTCTTTCTCCATCTTTGTTTTTTTTTATTCAGAAACTAGATCCCGATTCAGGAAAAGAGGAATATAATGTCGTATTTCCGACTCAAAAAGTGGTTAATTTTGTTAATCTCTCCATTTTAGATCTTATAAGCAAGAAATGCACATGTGCACTTCACTTTTGTAAACAAACCGCGCAAATATAAATAAACAGTTAAAAGAAACATGGATATAAAATCAGACAAAGTTTGTATTGGTACGAATGTAAATCGCGCAATGCCATCTTTGCATTGAGGGTAACTTGAAATTACGCCTACACTAAGTTTTTTTTTAAATCGGAAAAATTCGCGAAAAAATATTGGGGAACATTTTTTCTTTCTCCTTTTTTGTTTTTTTTTTTATTCAGAAACTCGATCCCGATACAGGCATGCATGCAAAAGATCAGAGGGAAATCACTAGTAACATAGTCGGAAGGCTTCATCGGCCTTTTGGAGGGGGAAAATGCGGGAAAGGGGGGATTGTATAAGGAGAGGGGGAAATGCATTCAAGTGGTCCGACCCAAAGTTAGTGACTTTTGACACCCCGCATGGACCGAACACAAAAATTATGGGAACATTTTTTTCCCCATTTTTGTTTTTGATTTAGAAACTAGATCAAAATTCAGGCCTGCATGCAAAAAATCAGAGAGAAATCACTAAATCAAAAATTGTATGGAAATGTGGACATTCCCTTTATAAAGGTTTTTTATTAATCTAGGCTTATGATACATTGGAGTCAAGTGGAGTTCCTCTTAGCCTGGGGAAAAGGTGCGGATTTGTTCATATGATTTTGTTTATAGTTTGAAGTAATTTAAAACAAGAATATAAATCATTTGAAAAGTGTCAAAGAAGTCAGTAATCTTCTGACAAAAAATCAAGTTTCGTTTTTTTTCAAACTGAAAATAACATCTTTTGAACTGTTTATTGTTTACTAGACTGTAGAGCGCTTCGCGCTCATTTTCTATTTCAACTTTTAATCATAGCTCTTCTGTGAGCATGTTCTCTTTGTACAGTATAAAACTATAACAAAAACAGTTCGCGGATTTACAAGTATTCTTTCGCACATTTTCAAACTTTTACAAAAATCAAAAACTTTTGGAAACACATTTTTGCAATTTTAAGCATCCACAAACCTTCGATCCGGGGTTATGTGAGGAAATGAGTTTTTGGCACAAACACTTAACTTTTTCCCCTATATCTTAACAACCAGATATCGTAGACAGATATTTGATATTTCAAACTATAAATTATATTAGATTAAGTACCCTAAGTTTGAAATATCGTCGGTTTACACCATCGGGTTGCAAAGACAAAGGGATTATAAAATTTGAGTTTGTGGCAAAAATTCAATACCTTTGGGCCCAGTCGGTTTAGTCGCTTTGACGTTTATTGGATACAAACAGTAAAGTATATACGAGAATAAATGTTTCCATATGGTTTAAGGTTTGGGAAAACGATGGGTCACGCTGGTGTTGCTGTATCGGTCACCACGTTTACCGACGTATTCGCCTTCCTTGTAGGATCTAATACTGTTCTACCTGGCTTAGGAATACAAAATATAGACAAAATATGGATTTTTTAATACTTCAAAACACGTCAAAAATATAAAATTAGATCGAAATATTACGCGTTTTCATTTGCAATCAAAACTCATTTTTTGAGTTTTACATCAATATTTAAAATCTAGACAATTTTGTATCTATTTTCCATCTATATTTAAAATCTATTGAGTTTTTATACCTTTTCTCTAGCAATATTTAAAATCTAGAGAGTTTTTATACCTTTTCTCTAGCAATATTTAAAATCTAGAGAGTTTTTATACCTTTTCTCTAGCAATATTTAAAATCTAGAGAGTTTTTATACCTTTTCTCTAGCAATATTTAAAATCTAGAGAGTTTTTATACCTTTTCTCTAGCAATATTTAAAATCTAGAGAGTTTTTATACCTTTTCTCTAGCAATATTTAAAATCTAGAGAGTTTTTATACCTTTTCTCTAGCAATATTTAAAATCTAGAGAGTTTTTATACCTTTTCTCTAGCAATATTTAAAATCTAGAGAGTTTTTATACCTTTTCTCTAGCAATATTTAAAATCTAGAGAGTTTTNTGCAATGTTTGGACAAATAGTTGCGCCTCTTCTGCATAAATCCGCAATCGAAAAATAACAAATTTTCAGTTGGAAAACCAAGGATACCTCCATATTTTTACTTAGCCAGCTTCTAGCTGGGTTTAGAAGAATGTACTGTCTTGAATCGGTATTGTATACTTAATTAAACTGAGAAGGGACAGCTCCATTTTGCTCTTTTCATTTTCATTCCTGAAAATACTGTTTCTATCCTTTTTAAATAAAATGTACACTTTGCTTCGAAGATCATTTTCATCCATCTTTCTAGTTTAGCAACATTTTTATATTGATGATAAAAATAATTTTGAAAGAATATTTCAGATAAATTTTTCATTAAACTTTATTTTTATATGGCTGCCCCCCCCCCAAAAAAAAAGCCATTGCTTAGGTCTCTGAAAAGGTGAGCTCGCAGGAAGGGTTTCCAGCGGAAAAGATAAATTTTGCATTTTTGCGCATTCGTTGCGTTGAGTAAAAAATGCACAAATTTCCGGAATTTGCGGAATACACAGACAAATTTGCGTATTTTTGCGCGAAAGTTTGCTTCCGCTATATAAACCCTAATCGCAGGTGAACAAGAAATAAAAAGTTTGTACTATTACTAGTACAGGAAGTACTATTACTAGTACAGGAAGCCTAGAATTTATTAATTTATCATCTTTGTTGTAGGTGTTCTTATTCATTGGAAACCAGTTGGTGAAATTCCCCATCAAGGAATTAATCCAATATTCAAATTTTAATCATTTGTAAAATTCAGAATTTAATGATTTTTATAGGTGTACATTTATTTTTATTCCAGTGGCAGGATCCAACCTCAAGTCTCTAAAATCTAAATTATAATTGTAAGAGACAGAGAAACCTCAAATAAATGTGTGTACAAATGTAGATAAAGACGTAGATACAGATTTAGTAATCAACGCTTTTGATTCTGATAATTACTTTTTTATCATGATTTTTTCAATTAAATGTTTTGGAAATGTATTTAAAAGAAGTATAAGTAATAATGATCAAATATTGAAAAGTATAGATATGTGTTTTGGTGTTGACAGTTCTATATCTGGTAGGAGGTATATGGGGTACACTCTCATTAACACAGGTATTCATTCATTCATTTATTTATTCATCCTTTCATCCTTTCATTCTTCCCATTCACCCATCTATTCATTCGCCTATATAATCCTTTATTAATTAACTTATTCATTATCTATTTCAACTTTTAATGTAACCATTATTATCATTATTAACAATTTAATTGTTATTTTAAGATATTGTTATGACTTTTATTATTATTATAATTGTTAATATTATTATCAATAATATTATTGCTGTTGCAGGAGTACTTACCAGAATGGCTGCTACCCCCTGAATCTGAAGTTTCAAAGGAAATCAATTAATTGAAAATATTTTGAAAGCAAAAAAATATTTATGATTTTTAAAAAATTTGAAGAAAAGATTATTACGACTAATAGGAATTCAATTAAAGCAATGGAACATGTAGCTTAGCTGGTAATTGAGATACATATGGTGTCAAAAAAGAATAGAATTTAAAATTTTAACTTTTCAACATGGTTGATAAACAAACAATCTAAAAGAGTCATAAAACAACAGATACCAGTTATTATTAATAAGGATTTCCCTCCATAAGGATTCTGCAGGATTCTTTAGTTTTTTTGCTATTTTTAAGCTGGCCACACTCATTTTACAGCTCAGTCATTTTTCAGCAAGCTGCGACATTCGACCACAACTTGACTAAATCTAATTTTTTGCCTTTATTTTATTTATTCTGCGGGTGCGTTTTAAATAAAAACATATTATAAGACCACTCTGCAAGTTTACAGGTTGATGAATTATAGACCAAAACCTATCATAAGACCACTCTGCAAGTTTACAGGTTGATGAATTATAGACCCAAACCTAAAATAAGACCACTCTGCAAAAACAAGCTATTACTCAGGCTCTAAATGTCACACAGGGACACAAGCGTAGCTATAAAACAAGCTATTACTCAAGCTCTAAATGCCTTACAGGGACACAAACGTAGCTATCAAACAACAGGCTCTAAATGCCACACAGGAATACAAGCTATAAATCGATCCCAAATGATTGGGACGATCCAGTGCTTTAAATGCCACACACGGACACAAGCCCAGCTATCAAACAAGCTTTCCCAAATGATGGGGATGATCCGCTTTAAACGCCACACAGGGACACAAGCTTTGGCTATCTATCAAGCCCTTAATTGATCTCTACCCTGTACTGAGGAAGGATATCAACTGAAGTACAATTACTCTACACTGTAATCAAAGCAAAGTTCTGATCCTAACTAATGTATTTAAGGTTTATATGTTACAACCTATAGCTATATACAATGAGCAATGAGCTGTTATGCTCACAGACAAAACTACCTGCAATCAGAGCTTAGCTTAGCTTAGCTGGTTACACTAGCGTTATCTTGTAGTGTTTTATGTGTGTAGCGTTTTTCTAGGTACACCATTGAAATCTGTTAAGAATTTTTTAGCTAAGAGGTCAAGCTAGTATAGCCGGTAAAGGATAGGGTTGGGCCGGTACTTGCCGTGCGTCACCTAGGCCAGTAAATGGGGTCGGTCCGGTTCAATTTAAAATTGACCCTAGTCCACAGTGAGCGGAACGGTTCAGGGCTCCCATTAGTCCGAACAGTTTACGAGCATCTGTTTAAATCTTTGACTAAAAGTTCTTTGTTTAATTTTCTAAAAAGGATTTTTTGGGACACCATGTTTTTTTAGAAATGAAGAATTAATTAATGTAGTGGTTTGTGAGCAAAGGTGAATATTTCCCCTCTGTGGGGGAACCAGGGGTTATTCTTATCTCACAAATAAACATCCCTCAGGTATCTATCTATCTATCTATCTATCTATCTATCTATCTATCTATCTATCTATCTATCTATCTATCTATCTATCTATCTATCTATCTATCTATCTAGGAGTTTGAAAGAATAGATGAACTGGTGGAGAAAATGAAGTCCCGAACTGAAAATATTGATGAAATAAATTCCTGGCATTCTCATTTCAGGTTCAAATTGACTTATATCTTCCATCTTTTAAACTGTCAACATTTTTTAAGTTTAAAATATTTCAAAATTGTATGCATTGAAAGTCTCGACGCCTGAACGATTTTTAAAATCATTTGTTAGACAATTGATTTATTTTCGTTCTTATGTCAGAGTCGAAATTTTGCATAACATGAGAAAAGTTTTTAAGTTTCGTAAAAGTCAAAAATCCTAGAATAACACTAAGAAAGGATAATACTGATGGTCAATTTTAGCGTTCTAATATTCATTTTTTCGAAAAAAATTGGAATTTAAACTTTTTACAGATACAAAATGTTTTAATTTTAGGGAGTATATTGAAACGTACAAACAAGGGAATACTAGTTTTCAGGTATTATCATTATTTAAAATCTTAAAGAAACTGCATAAACGTAATTTTAAGTTATTCTCCATGCATAGATGGCGATGTCAGATTTACACCCGGCCTTATAACAAGCTTTGTCTGAATTATGTATATATATGAATTATATGTTTAACAAAGTTTATCATTTGGAGAGCTGATTATTTTCTATTGTGGTTTCTCTACAAAAGTGACTTATCTACTGCAAGAAAATGCAAGGAATGAACAGAATTAAACACCGTTAAACCAAGAAAACGATGATATCTTCTACATTATTGATCAGATAAAGAATTTTCAATTTAAGGACACTGTTGTGAATCGAACATTGTCATTTTTGCATGGAGGGTCACTTGTAATTACGCTTACAGACCCTTACCAACGAACAAAAGTCCCAAAGTCCACTTTAACTCGTAAATAGTTGTTTCAGAACTCGACTTTAAGCATATATTTTATATATTTTATACCACTTTTGGACGAGATTTTTCAGTTCGGCAAAAAAGTCTACTTTTATATAGTTTTTTATATACGTATATATTTCAGTTTTTATATACGTATATATTTCAGTTTTTTCCTTTGTTAAGTTTATCAAATTGTCAGATTAGTGCTTGGTATTTTATTTTCTTCGTTTTTTAGACTTATGAGATATTTGGACTTTTAAGATTTTGGGACTTTTGAAAAGTTTTATAAATTTCAAAATCTTCTTTATAAGCTTTTGCTTTTCTTAAACTATGTGTTTTAGAGAGTAGATATTTGCATGAACAGACTGATAAACAAAACAAAAACGATCGATTATCTGATCGATAATGTGATCGATTATCTGATTGATTATCTGATTGATTATCTGATCGATTATTTGATCGATTATCTGATCGATTATCTGATCGATTATCTGATCGATTATCTGATCGATTATCTGATCGATTATTTGATCGAAAATGTGATCGATTATCTGCTCGATTATTTGATCGATTATCTGAACGATTATCTGATCGATTTTTTGATCGATTGTTTGATCAATTATCTGATCGATTATTTGATCGATTATTTGATCGATTATCTGATCGATTATCTGATCGATTATCTGATCGATTATCTGATCGATTATCTGATCGATTGTTTGATCAATTATCTGATCTGATCGATTATCTGATCGATTATCTGATCGATTATTTGATCGATTATTTGATCGATTATCTGATCGATTATCTGATCGATTATCTGATCGATCTTTTGATAGATTTTTTGATCGATTATCTGATTGATTTTTGATCGATTATCTGATCGATTTTTTGATCGATTATCTGGCTAGATTTGTAGTCGGTTCACATGGAAACATCTTCTCTGAGAGTATTTACATGGTGTAAGAAAATCAAATGTTTTGAAAAATCATTTTTTAAATTTGTTCAGAAACCTTAAATCTTAAAAAGAACGCAATCAAATGCTGAACACTACGTCAGATCGGGGGTTTTCAATTTCACTCTGAGACCATCAG
Organism: Eurytemora carolleeae; assembly: GCF_000591075.1. Taxonomy (NCBI): domain Eukaryota; kingdom Metazoa; phylum Arthropoda; class Copepoda; order Calanoida; family Temoridae; genus Eurytemora; species Eurytemora carolleeae. The sequence goes on from NW_019397332.1 coordinate 17,826, forward strand.
GATTCACTCTTGTATGCCGAGTTCATTTGCGCCTGATCCAATCAGGGTTCAGCCATGTGTTTGGTGTCTATTCTAAACCAATAAAAATTGCATGGCGGTAACATCTATTATTCTATCTCATTATCCAATTAGAAATAAATACTTATATCGGCGCTTTACACTTTATGGAAATATTTACTTCTATTGAAACTATAGTGGATTATATGGAATATTTGTGAAGCTTTTACAAGTTAATTAATCTATGTATCAGATTCATTTTTAATTATGATATTTTAATATTGAATTAAGGTGGGTTTAATTGATTTCCAAATATCCTTCAAGATTATGAATTTATCAAATTGTCTCACAAATCCCAAACCTGACCCAGGGTACAATACTTTGAAATTTCAACAAAAGATCGACAAAAAATATTATGTGAAAAAAATTAAAGAAGAAGAAAATTAAATCTCAAAAAAAAACACAGTTAAATGTTATTCACAATAAATTGTGAAATGCAATTTGTAATTCAACGTTTGTATTTTCTTTTTAATTCAGGATTTGATTAAAGATGACGCATACTTTAGAAAGAAGCTTACGCAATTTCTCTTCAGTCCTAAGGTACTATTGATAATTGCTGGTTTTCGAAACCAAATAATCACTCGCCTCGAGCTTTAATTTTTTAATCCCTAAACCTTTGCAACCTGATGGTGTAAAAATTTGATATTAAAAATTTTTTAGCCACCGAAACTGAGTTCATTGTGAATTCCATATTTCTTTTTTGTACAGTAAATAAATTCTCTAATGGCCCACTTTTAGAAAATCCGGTACCTTGCCGGGCCAACTTTGAACCTGCTGGACAAGCTGTTTATTACATAAAGAGCCAATATAAAACAAAAAGGGTCAGTGCACCAAATAAACAATCTCCTTCTAGTAAAGTTTAAGGGACTAGAAAATCAGAGTTTGTCGAAAAGGCTCAATTCATTTAAAAATAATAGGACAAGAACATTTCTTATCAAAACTTATTTTTAAAGTTATTGACAAAACATTGATTTGCTCATAGAAATCTTATATATACTCATTCAGACCAGCCTGGTCCTGGGGCGAATCTAGGAATTTTTCCAGGGGTATGAAGGGGGGGGCCGGGGGGCTAACTGGTTTTGATCTTCCAGGGGGATAAAACCCCCTGAAAAATAGATTTTTTTAGCCCCTTCAGATTTATTTCCCTGGCAAAGTATTCTACAGGGAAGTGTTGGNCAGGGATTTTTGTCGGATTACATTTGCTTTCTGAAGCTTATACTTTTCTTTCAATAAACTAACTCCAACTTAATCAAACAAATCTGTTCTATTGATGGAAGCTTTTAGTCTAATCCTTTAAGTTGGATTAGAAAACATTAATTCAAATGCAGAGTATTCTAGTATTTTCAAAATATTCAGTGTTTCTGTTTCTTTAAGGAACTTAAGCGTAATTTGAAGTGAACCTCTTTGCAAAGATGTCAATACCCGTATAGACCGATGCCCTTAAAACCTTCATCCATGATAACGTCTTTTTTTTCTGTCTCGAAAACTGTTTAATCCTGAAAACTTATCCATAGTTTCTTCTAAGCAAGAAATGCGCAAGTCACTTTTGCAGAGAATCCAAAAAAGAAAATAAACAGTTTTAATTAAAAAAGCATGTTTACCTAATTCATACTTGATAAAGACGAAGATTTTAAGGGTACTGTTGTAATGAGCGGGGAAATACAGGCTGCAATAAGCCACAACCGTTTTCCTTTCCATGCCTCCACATATTAGCTGTTTTGTCTTCTGGCAGCTATGAGCCAAAACTATTGGGTCTTTTATGCCACAACATTTTTGCCTTTCGACAATACTTACGTTTTAACACAGAACTAGAAATTTTACTAACAATCAAACATGTCACGAATCTATTTTGAAATTTTGTTCAGGGAGCAATCTATCAAGCAAATTTTTGGTTTGCTGAGAAATTGGTTTGCGGTAAACCAGCACCAGATATACTGCTCCAGGTAGATTTTAAGTCAGCTTGCACCAGATATACTGCTCCAGGTAAGATTAAAGTCAGCCTGCACCTAATATACTGCTCCAGGTAGGTTTACAGTCAACCTGCACCTGATATACTGCTCCAGGTAGGTTTACAGTCAACCTGCACCTGATATACTGCTCCAGGTAGGTTTGCGGTAAACCTGCACCAGATATACTGCTCCAGGTAGATTTTAAGTCAGCTTGCACCAGATATACTGCTCCAGGTAGGATTAAAGTCAGCCTGCACCTAATATACTGCTCCAGGTAGGTTTACAGTCAACCTGCACCTGATATACTGCTCCAGGTAGAGTTACAGACAGCGTGCACCAGATATACTGCTAAAGGTAGGTACACAATCAGCCTGCACCTGATATACTGCTCCAGGTAGGTTTACAGTCAGCCTGCATCTGATATACCATGCTTAAGGTAGGTAATTATTGTTAGTCTTCACCAGATATATTGCTCCGGGTAGGTACACAGTCAACCTGCACCTGATATACTGCTCCAGGTAGGGTTACAGTCAGCCTGCACCTGATTTACTGCTCCAGGTAGGGTTACAGTCAGCCTGCACCTGATTTACTGCTCCAGGTAGGGTTACAGTCAGCCTGCACCAGATATACTGCTCCAAGTAGGTTTACTGTCAGCCTGCACCTGATATACTGCTCCAAGTAGGTTTACTGTCAGCCTGCACCTGATATACTGCTCCAGGTAGAGTTACAGTCAGCCTGCACCATATATACTGCTCCAGGTAGGGTTACAGTCAGCCTGCACCTGATATACTGCTCCAAGTAGGTTTAATGTCAGCCTGCACCTGATATACTGCTCCAAGTAGGTTTACTGTCAGCCTGCCCCTAATATACTGCTCCAAGTAGGTTTACTGTCAGCCTGCACCTGATATATTGCTTCAGGTAGGTTTATGGTCAGCCTATACCCGATATACTGATTCAGGTAGGTTTACGGTCAACTTACACCAGCACTCCAACCCCCCCCCCCTTACCTAAACAAATATCCTAATTGTATATCTTATTAAAACTATTTACATTTGTTATAATGATAGAAATGATAATTATATAAAACTTATTTTTCCATATTTCAGGCAATACCTTTTTCTCATTTACGTTTTGAGCGTTCAAGTGAATGGATTCCTGCAATGGAAGAGGTAGAGGAGATAGTGGAATCAATTCCATTCAGGAAATTCATACATCCTTTCACAATATATTCATTTGATAATTCCAAACTAAATAATAATGGTGTCTATCTCTAGGAAATCTATTAAATATCGAGAGTTAGAGACACCTAGAGGCTGAAATATTGTCGTCAATTTGCATCGTACATAAATCAGCCTATACCCACTTTCTTCTTTTCGCGAACACTCTCTTTAAAGTCAAAAGAATTGTATCCTCTAAATCTGTGTCCAATCAAAGTTGATTATGATATCCTCGTTTTTTCCATCTTAAAATTTATTATTTCCAATTGAGGTTTCTCTATATGCACGTATAACATTGATCTTCGTCGGAATTTTTTTTAATTCATTTTTGCTCAGATGAGCGTATAAGGGGTACCGTTGTGAATGAGAAGTCACTTTAAATTATGCCGACAGTCCATTTATGAATCATCTATAAATACAGGGTTTTTCAATAAACATGGGAATTCAGTGACGACTTTGATATCGTCTTCGATCCATTTATCATGAACATAATTACTGCAGTATTCCAGCTTAAACATCTAATATCTAAAACGCCTGGTCCTGAGATTTAAAAAATGTGGTCTAAATATTTTGAATCTTTAAAATTAAAGGAGATATTGCAAAATTTGTGCAACTTTCAATTTATTTAATAAATCAAACTTGTCTTAATATCTTATATATCCATCAATTTTTATGACACAAGAAAGGTAGACCAATTTATAAAAAGCCTCGTTTTTTTACTTTCTTTCTAATGCATTACATATCAGAAATAAAAGACGACTTTCAATTCGTCTCTCAATAGCCATGTTTATTGGGACACCCTGTATATACAGTACGAATATCATGCGTTTTTATTATAAAATAATCTTTTAATTTTTTCCTTTTTAAACCTTGTAAAATGTATGATTATTTTTAGTAACTACTCATTTCCGATAGCTCTAACGTATATAAACTGGAAAACTGATGCTATTGTTGGTACGGAGCTTTTAAGGTATGATGTTAAAGAGACCACTGTATATTTGATAGATATTGATTTCTAACAATACACAGTTTTAAGGTATAATATTAAAGAGACCACTGTATATTTGATAGATATTGATTTCTAACANCTTTGATCTGTATATTTCTAGAAATGCCGGGATAGATTTGACCTGTATATTTCTAGGAATGTAGTGATAGCTTTGATCTGTATACTTCCAGGAATTTCAAAATAACTTTGATCTTTATATTTCTAGGAATGTCTGGGATATCTTTGATCTGTATATTTCTAGGAATGCCGGGATAGCTTTGATCTGTATATTTCTAGGAATGTAGTGATAGCTTTAATCTGTATATTTCCAGGAATTTCAAAATAGCTTTGATCTGTATATTTCTAGGAATGTCTGGGATAGCTTTGATCTGTATATTTCTAGAAATGCCGGGATAGATTTGACCTGTATATTTCTAGGAATGTAGTGATAGCTTTGATCTGTATACTTCCAGGAATTTCAAAATAACTTTGATCTTTATATTTCTAGGAATGTCTGGGATATCTTTGATCTGTATATTTCTAGGAATGCCGGGATAGCTTTGATCTGTATATTTCTAGGAATGTAGTGATAGCTTTAATCTGTATATTTCCAGGAATTTCAAAATAGCTTTGATCTGTATATTTCTAGGAATGTCTGGGATAGCTTTGATCTGTATATTTCTAGGAATATCGGGATAGCTTTGTTTGATCTGTATATTTCTAGGAATATCGGGATTGCTTTGATCTGTATATTTCTAGGAATGTAGTGATATAGCTCTAATCTGTATATTTCCAGGAATTTCAAAATAGCTTTGACCTGTATAATTCTAGGAATGTCTGGGATATCTTTGATCTGTGCATTTCTAGGAATTTCAAAATAGCTTTGATCTGCATATTTCTAGGAATGTCGTAATTCAGCTTTGATCTGTTTATTTCTAGGAATGTGGGGATAGCTTTGATCTGTATATTTGTAGAAATGTCGTAATTTAGCTTTGATCTGTTTATTTCTAGGAATTTGGGGATAGCTTTGATCTGTATATTTCTAGGAATGTCGTAATTTAGCGTTGATCTGTATATTTCTAGGAATGTGGGGATAGCTTTGATCTGTATATTTCTGACAACTCTGATCAGCCTGGGTAGCTGGAGGGGTAGCCTTCTGGTCATGATGTGCGTCCTTCTAACCTGCATAGGTAGTATTGATGGGCGACCTTCTTACCTACATAGTAAGTATTGATGGGCGTCTGTCTTACCTACATAAGCAGTATAAAGGGACATCTGGCGTATACAGGATTAAAACTAGAAGTTTATGCGTAATTGTTGGACAAATGGAATTTCAGGAGAAATATTCAACATGTTTTTTTATGTTTTCCAGTTTTACAAGGGATATGATTAGATTCTTCCTCCCTTCTTTTACGCTGTTGGGTTGTACTTATTTCATTTTATATGTTTCCTTTTATTCTATCTTTCATTATTATATAATTCTAAACCTTTGCTATTTTTATTTATAATTCTAGCTAATTATTATTCATTAATAGTTAAATAGAAGAAAGAGTATAAAAGAGATGTCAACGAAAGTTTAAGTGAATTTGAATTTGAATTAAAATTTTCAAAGATTTCAATTTTGATTTGAAGAACTTGGTAAAGGCTTACGGCGAAAAATAATTGCTTTTGATCGTTACTATAATATTAGCTCTATCTGTTGCATCTGTAAAGAGAAAATTGTTAAAAACGTCTCATACCAAAGAACGTAGAGTCCATACAAATTGAGAAAGTTGCAACATACAACTGGGATCGTAAAAAATCAATTTAATATCAAACAAATCATTTAGATATTAAACCTTATAGTCATCGGCAATTTTTGGACTCATTCTTATACATTTGATATTTCATAATGTTTTTATTTGTTATATACACAATGCAATTGAAACAACGATTTTTTTCCGTTAGGTGTCTTTGCCACGTGGAAACATTAAGAGCATCGAGTGCTCGAGACACCTGGCGGACAAAATAATCGGCGTTTAATTGCTTTGTATAATGTAAATAAAACAAATACAAAATATTATGAAATATCAAATGTACACAAATCCGTCGAAATCATCTTATTTTTCGCGAACACTCCCTTTAAAGATGTCTTTAATTTTTGATATCTATATTAAATATATACATATGAAAATACAGAGTATCTAAGATGTTTTCATTCCAAATGCATGGTGAACTTCTAGATAAAGCTTTCCACTTTTTCTAACACTCGTTTTGAAGCTATTAGAGATCATAATTTTGTCTCTCAGCTGTTATTCATAGTGGGGCACCCTCTAAAAATGTGGTGTAATGATAGGCTGTAACTATTCTATTTTAACTTTTTATTGTGATTTTCTTCTTCTTGTACAATATAAACAATAACAAATTAATCACCGATTTAATAATATTTTTGTCAAGCATTTTCAAAATTTAACAAAAAGCTAAATTTTGTTGGCATACATAAAACTTTTCTGGGGTCATGTGAGATCCCACACAGAATTTTTCCCCGAACGGTTCAGCCGTTTTGACGTTTAATGGACACAAACGGACAGAGAAACAGACAGAAAGACAGGCAAAGTAAATATATGGATACACAGAAAAGAACTCTCTATATCATGTTTACCCATTAATGATATATAAATACATAGATGAGAAATGCATAATCACATAATACGCCACTGTTTTCTACTCTGTTTTTTTCTACATTTTTACATTCCTTTCTGAGAAAGTGCAGCAGTTACGGTTTTCGGCGAAATGGGGAAATCGTTTCGAGAAAATTTCGAATCTTTCGAGTAAAAAATTGAATAACCAAAAATTGCGGAAATTTTCGTTTTTTTCGCGATATTTCGCGAAAATTACAGATTTTTTTTTGTTGCAATTTTTCGCGTTATTGTCGAATATTTTGCTTTAGTTTCACGAAATTCCGCATCGTTTTCACTTCCTTTCGCAAAATTCATTTTCGCGAAAAAAATGCGAAAGTTTTTGTTCCCTGGAGACCCTAGCAGCACTTTTTGCATATACAGTAAACACTCGATTCAAAGGGTTCCTGGTTTGTCTTCCTTGATACGCTAAAATCTCATGATTCTTGATTAAACGGATTTTTTATTTAGATGTAACTGGGTTCATGCACTGGTGGGGCCTCACTATTGATATAACATCGATGAATGTAATAATAATCAGGTAAGCCATCATGGATAGATCATCAATGGAAATACTAGTTTAAATAACACTGTAAACTCCGGTTCATTTCAAGTACCAGGTCCACTTTTCACTATAGCTTCTAGTTAAATTTATGTGATAATAATATTCATAAATATCATTTATTTTATAAATTTATGTGATAATAATAATCATAAATGTCATTTATTTTATAAATTTATGTGATAATAATAATCATAAATGTCATTTATTTTATAAATTTATGTGATAATAATAATCANATCTAACTAACTAACTAACTAACTAACTAACTAACTAACTAACTAACTTACTAACTATCTATTCATCTATCTATCTATATATATATCTATATATCTATCTATCTATCTATCTATCTATCTATCTATCTATCTATCTATCTATCTATCTATCTATCTAGTGTTGGTTTATGTGTGGACTTTTGCGCTCACATTGTACATGGTTTCTTAACAGGACAGGGAACAAGGTAATTATTGATTTATTGATTGCTACATTGATTAATAGGTTTACTTATTGATTTATTGACTGCCTTATTAGTAATCAAAAATCGATTGATTGACTAAGTAAGAGATAAACTATTTGATTTATCACTTGATTAATCAAATGATTGATTTTTGATTGCCTCATTAGTCGTTATTCATTAAATCATCGGTTAAATTGTTGATTGTTGTATTGTAAAATAGGTTTACTAATAAATTCATTAATTGATTTATCAACTAATTGATTCATTGACTCATCGATTGAATGATTTATTGATTGCTCAATTGATAGATAGGTTTACTAATTGATTTTTGAATTGCTTTATTGACTGTCTCATTAGTCTTCGAATCATCGATGGATTGATTTGTTGATTGCTTAATTGATCATTTATTAGGTTTACTAATTGATTTACTGTATAACTCATCAACTAATTGATTTCTTGACTCATTAGTTATCAATTAATAATTAGTTTATTTACAGAATAATTGATAATTTTAATTTAATTATCAATTAATAATTAGTTGATTTACAGAATAATTGATAATTTTAATTTAGTTATCAATTAATAATTAGTTGATTTACAGAATAATTGATAATTTTAATTAAAAATTATTTTACCTTCTGATATGGACAAAACAAACTTTAATTGAACGAAGAAAACTGTGAAACACGAAGAAGGAAACACGAAGAAGTTAGATAGTTATATTTCTTGTTCATTGGATTTAAAAACAAAAATTAAGATGATCCAGGAGATATTTGTTCTAATATATTGTTGTATTGTAGAGAGGAGCGGGTTCTCTACGTGATGGAAAAGGTTGCCCCTGCTGTTATGAACGGAGGGTTTAGTACCATTCTTGCTCTTTCACTTTTAGGTAAATACAGGGTTACCCACAAAGGATGAGATTTCAGAGTTTCTTTCTTGATCCAATCAGTGAATAAAAATACTTTGTTTGAAATAGAAGACGGAATTTACCTTTGGATCGTCATATATTAAGTCGTCTTTACAGTCTCATGCTATGTGGGTAACACTGTATGCATAGTAATTTTTTTTTGAAAATCTTAAATCTGATTTGGGCTGATAATTTTTTGCTCTTTCTTTTTTATCATTTATTTTTACAAATTTGATTGATTGAACAATTCTATTTAGATTAATTTAACGTATGTTTTTGATTTAACATAAAGACCGGGGGTGGAATAATATTACTCTTCCCCCTCCCACGTAGAAAAGAAAAATGGGAACTGCAATACCCCCTTAATTGGAAAAAATGGAAAAGCTTTCCCCTCCCCTGATTTCTTGTTTACTCCCCTGAGCAAAACATGAATTCAAATCAAAAACTTATTTTGAAAAATAATTAGCAGCACATTTTGAAAGAGTAAAAAAAACCTTTTTTCAGTTACTTCACGTTCCCATATTTTTATATCCTTCTTTAAAATCTTCCTCTTGATTTGTCTATTCGGCCTCTTCCATGGTCTCGTCACACTTCCGGTCGTCCTAGCCTGTATTGGGGCGACGGAGGAAAACTCAGGTAAAATATGAAAACGACTGTATGTAAAAAAAATTGAAAACCGAGGCCGAATTTAAAGAATTTTAACTATGCCTAGAGTTTAGACGCGGTTCAATCATGGTTGGTGCAGCTGGAAATTTTAATAAGTATTTCGAGATTTGAGCCGCGCTCAATTGGAACCGGTTATTGGTGGTTCATCGACACGGTTCAAATTCTTTAAATTTGGCCTCCTCGCGTACGCATTTTTATTGTCAACAACTAGAAAATTCCAAAGTCAAAATTTCAAAAGTTGCATGATCTGGTGTAGTGTTTACTCATACAAGCCCTTCTAGTCTACCCAGTATGTGGTTGACCCAGCGTGTTTTATGCAACATAATTAGGCTGGCTGATCTATTTTGTGAACAGGATTGTATTTATGTTTTTAAAAGTAACTGCAAGTGCAAAAGTCATTTTTTCATGTTAAGAGTATTTATTCCAAATTCACGGCATTAACCTTTGAACCTCTATCTCACGTAGAACTAACTACATTGAAGTAAACACTTGTCAAGGAGTATGTTCAGTCACATTTTCATTTCTCATAACTGCATTCACAGCCTGTTCAGAATTGACTCACTGCACTTTTAACCAGAGGCCGAATTTAAAGAATTTGAGTCGCGGCTTAAATATGGTTGGTTCCACTTAAAATTGTATTCAATGTTTCAAGATTTAGGCAGGAGCTCAATTGAAACCGGTTTCAGGCGGATTTGAGACGGGACTCAAATTCATTAACTTCGGACTCAGAACATGGATCCTGTTGTGAATCGGACATGCCATGCCATCAATGATCTTCTAGAATTGTTGAACTAAAAGAAGGTTTATACTTGAATAAGCTGTATCATGATCCTAATAAGTGCACTTGTCTCATATTAAGATATTTCTTTATTTAGAAAATAAAGAGGAAAAGGGAAATGACCAAACTGCTGATGTCGATGAAGGTTTCAGGTGAGTGAGTTTTATATATTTAACCCTGATTTCACACTCATTTGTAAAGATGGGAATACTTTTTTTAGGTTTGTTTTTACATATTTAAGATGTTTTTGACATCTAGGAGGCTCCGAAAAAATTAAATTGATTGACTAAAATTATTTTTAAGCTATTTAAAATGAATTCTTATCCAGATTGATTAAATCAATTTTTAACTGTGAGAGTAAAAGTTTCGCACCAATTTATAAAATTTGACTGAACCAATCAGGCCCAAATTTTGTAACTGACTCTGGAGAGGTATATGAACGAAAAAAATAGAAAAATTTGCCTGAACAAAAATAGAGTGAAAATCCACTAATTCGAACAGAAAAATTGCAAAGAAACTGAGTTTTAGTCCCAAATTCTGATTTTCAAATCGCTATATCTTTGTAACCTGATGGTGTAAACCTTCGATATTTCAAACTATCATTATTTGATCTAAAATAATTCATAGTTTGAAATATCTAAGGTTTCCGACATTGATAAGCAAAGATATAGGGATAAGAAAATCAGAGTTTGTGACAAAAACTCAAATCCTTTTTCCATTTTGTACGAGAATATACAAATTTAAATTTTTTTTGACACAAATAGAATTTTTCCGTCCAATCTTCCTTGCTCATCAACATTTTTGCGTAAATTGCTTATTTCCATAGAACAGCTATGTGTATTTGATGTTGTTACAAAGCAACTGGCTTTACTAGACACTATTGAATCACTAATTATGTAAAAATGGGCCTGTTCACCAACTGTCATGTTTTCTGCAGGACACCCTGTATATAAATGTATTATTACATAATTACAGTGAGCTGGAGACTAATCTACAAGCAAAGATGGGACAGAATAATCCAATTATCAAAATCAAACAATTCAGGAAATTATTTAGAATTTTCACATGGATCTGAGATGAACAAAAATGTGCGGAAAGATGCCGCTGATGATGTAGAGATTGTACCAGAAGAAATAGTTCTGTTAAGTACAACAGGAGCAGCTGAAGTTGAAAATCCGCCAAACTGTGAGAATACCTCAAACAATAACCAAGAACTAGAGAAATTATCGCTTAAAAATCTAGAATGTTCGAATGAAAGTGCGGCAGAAAAATCGACGAAAAATTTTACCTTAAATAAGATTTTACGTCATTCTAGAAACAAATCAGTGATGCTAAAAAAATGCCCAGAACAAAATACCTCAAACCAGAATTTAGAATCTGCAGGAAATGTTTAGATTCGAGGCTGTTCCTTTTCAACATTACAATGGTCGACCAGATAATATCTCCAACTGTGTGCGTCCTAAGTATCTATCTATCATTCTATTAAATAAGAATCTAGCTTGAGACATCTAGCGCCAGCGGCAAAGCCATCGCCCCCCAATGTACATCATCAGGACGGACTTTGGTCACAATCAAATGGTCGTTGAAAGAAACGGCCTCGTGATGCAGGGTGTCTCAAATCACACTACTGTCCTTTAAGTATGATTCAATTTATAATATTCTGTCACTTTGAAATCTATAAATGATCAATAATCAATTGACATAATTTTGTATTCACAAAAAATATGATTGGAAAGGTTTTGTAGACTTTAAAAAATGACTTTCTAAATTCAATACATAATACGCATTGTTTTCTTTACATATTCTTTGAGACATCCTGTATTGTTAAGTTCTAGATAATAACCATCCATTTGTCTTTACAGTTAAAATTAATCTATTAATATTTTTTTACGTCTCCAGCTCCGTATCCGTTATTTATTAAGAGCCTAATTGCGCCTAATTACTTAAATAAAAAGCTCATTGTAAAATATACTTATCACCAGCACTGTGAATAATTTTAAGAGATATTAAATTATTGTTAAACATGAGAGCTGAGAGACGAATTGAAAAACGTTTTTAATCTTTGAAATAATTTTTTTTGTGATCATTATTCAAGAGGTATGACGGTAAATTAGGTTTACAAATAAATGCGGCAAATTATTTCAAAGATCGAAGTCGATCCTCAACTCGTCTCTCAACTGTCATGTTAAAAAAACCAACCTATTGGATAAAATGGATTACTATTTTGAATTATCCATAATAACTTCTTGCAGGTGTTCTGTGTACACTTTCTCTCATTTGCCGGGCCATATGAAATTCTCTGTATTTAATTCTGAAAAGTTATGTATTTAGTTATGTACAATAAACAAACAGTGAAAACCTGAAAACGGTGGATTTCTCGTAGTCTCTATCGAACTGTTATTTTATCAAATAACTTTTATATACAGGGTGTCCCAAAAAACATGGGAATTCAGCGACGAATTGGATATTGTCTTTGTTATGAATTAGCATGTAATACCTAATTTCAAAAGCCTTAATAATATTATGTCTGCTAAAGTTTATTTTATGATAAGGGTAAAAGACTGTAATTAANAATTTTCTTGTTTTACTTAGTACAACCGTATGCAGTCAAAACATAAACAAACAAATTGTGAACATAGCAGACGAAACTCTTACAGATTACAGCTTTCTCAGTAGGTATCACTATACTAAATCAAAGAATTGCTTAAAAAGAAGATATGAAATTGTCACTGAATTCCCATGTTTATTGGGACACCCTGTATATTATAACAATTTTAGATCTGATTTGTCATTGCAACTGCACATTATAAAAGGAAGAACAGAGACGATCATTTATTCCACGGTTTTCTCTTACTCACTGTATGTATTAAAATAATATGTCATATTTATGCAATTTTGTAGTATTTAAAAGTCCTTCCAACTAAGGAGGTATCTCTTTTTCTAATTAGATTTATTTTCTATTTAATTGAAAACCTTGCCTTTCTCTAGTTGTGGATATTGCGCTAACAGAAGCAGAGTAAAATATTTAGGTATATTTCTTATACTAAAAAAAATGGCCCACCCTTAAAAATGTCGACGTATAATTTTAAGTAACTCCCCATCTAAAGACTAGGGCATGTCAAATTCACAACAGTACTTTTAAATCTTTTTCCCAGCAACAATTTGGAATAATTTTTCTTTTATAAATAAGTTTTTATTTGACTAATTTCATGCACCGACTCTTCCATCTAAATTTTAATCATTTTTACGAAAGACCTGGGATATCTTTATCGTTTTAGCTTATGAAGAACTAGCCAAAGTTTTTAGTTTAAGAGAAAACAGTAAGAATAAATAAATTTGTTTTTGGTTACAGCCTTGACCGCTAAGGCTGAGAACTTAATGAAGATCTCTTGAATTCTTAGGTTCTGAATGTAGTCTTTGGTCATACATACATACAGCCTTTTATGCACTGAAGCGGATATGGGTGTATGCATGTAAGTCTACTTCTCTGAAATGTTAATAAACATGCTGTACAGTAAGATTCATATCTTTATTTTATAAATATTAAATAAAATTACAATAATTATATTCTCCTTTAAGATCCCTTGTTGAATGCAAATGTAGACATTGGTCCCTGAAAAAAAGTTAAATTGGAAATCAATCGATAATACTTTTATTTTGGTTCACTAAATCACAGTGCTATAAAGTCGCCTTCAAGATTATATTTGTCCCTCACTAAATTTGGGACAAAATTTAATCTATAAAACAGACTTGAACCTTCTCAATAAAAAAGAAATTTAAGTCCAAAAATCTTTATGAAATGTTCATGTACTTCTCTTAATGCAATGGTAACTTCCCTAGATATAACAAAGGAGAAATAAAAATTTAAAACTAATTTTATTTTATTTTCATTTAAATTGAGAAAAAAAGCTCTCGAAATTATAAATTTTTGGAAGAAAATCCGGAAACTTTACAGCACGTCAATACTAAAATTCACCATGAAGTGAGTATGAATAAAATTCTAAATGTATTTTTACATTTTACAATAACACATTACTTGCTGTAGCGATTTCCCATCAAAGAACTGAGCCAATCCCTGCCGTCTCAAAAAAAAATCAAGATTTCTCTCGGGGCTCCAACAAATGAAACTTTTTGCAAATTAACAGAATATTCGAAATGAACCAAAGAACTAACCCTTTTTGCAAACTAACAGAATATTCGAAATGAACCAAAGAACGAACCCTTTATGCGAATATTCGAAATGAACCAAAAAAAGAACCTTGTACTTTTTGATCTCATTAAAAAATAACAGAAATTAAGGCAAGTGTGAAAGCTTTCACTAGATATTAACAAATAAAGAAGGAAAACTTTTAATTCACAGATAACCCAGCTTTATTTCTCTATATAAGGCAACCTATATTACTTACAATTTTTAAACCAAGCTAAGAGCATGTCTGTGGTTCTATCAAGTTCTTCAGTCAAGAGTTGAGGCAAATCGGTCAAGTGGGTCAAAAGTTTTGATCAAACAAACAAATACCGAGACAAACAAACAGAGATTATTAATTTATAAATATATTTAGATGCTTACCCTTCCACTATCCCTGGGTGTCAATGGTTCTTGCTCCTCAATGTGTCCCCTTAAAATAAAAACCATAATATTTGTTAATCCTCCAAAGGGGATACTACCTAAATCAGAAACAAACTAAATAAATATTTTAAAATGATGCAATTTTTTTCGGAGAAAACAGGCCTGACATATTAGTTAAACCGCGTTTGGCCACAACGAAGGTTTTAATTTCTTTTAAAATTTATACTTTTAGCAATAAAAACAAAACAAAAACGAAAAATTCTGATGATATTTTTTTTTAATTTTCATCATTTTAATGAACAAAGAACTATTTGGTAACCAGAATTATAAGTAAAAGGGCTAAGGAGCTCTGCAGGAGTCCTAGTAAAAACTAGCATTCATTTACAAACAAACTTATTAAAAATGTTGGGGGGGGGGAGACAACAAAATAGTTTTTTATTTATACCTGGAAAGTGCCGGAGATCCCATATTAGATCGTGATTTCTTCTTCTTATTCTTTAATCTAGAAAAATATAAATTCATGTTTTAACGAAAATGAATTTTTATCTTCATTTCGAAAATTTCTACAAGCATGGTCTTGAAACTAAACACTCAGCTACAGACCTTCGACATTTTTATTATTTTTAACTACTTTACGAGGGGAGTTAGGGAATTTTACTTTACCAAGGGTTCCCTAGACCAATTTTGCCAACAAAACATCTGCAGATCGTAGAAAGAGGCGGTAAGTGTATTTTCCAGTGACCGTACATGCAAAGATAACAATGCTTGATTGACAACGGTGTTGAAGACATTGTAGTTTTCTAGGTTCAAAAGATTTAAATTATGATAGTTTCTTTGTTTTCCTGAGGAAGATATGCCAAGTCTGAAGAGAAACCACAATTGAAAATATAATCAGGATTGAAACTTATAAACATTGATATCTAATTCATACTTGACCAGACAAAGCTTTCAAGGGTACAGTTGTGAATAGGACATAAGGTCAAGTGGAATTAAGATTAAAGGGACTGTAAGCGTAATTTCAAGTGGCCCTTCATACGAAAAGGGCAATCTGGACATAACGCAGCACACACCAATATTTGCAGCTGATTTCGGTACGTTTACACAGTTGACACATGTCTCTGTACTCGTCGTACACACTAGGGTTTTTAGGATACAGCTATCTTTGTATGGAGGGTCACTTGAAATTACAATTACAGTCCCTTTACGAATACTTTAACCGAATAGTTTCTATGCAGAGCTGCAGGTTTATAAAACCTGAATCTTACTTGATGATGAGCACAAGCACAATGATGATGAAGATGATAATAAAACAGACAAAGAAACCAAGGATAGTGAAGTATTTTCCCCTCCAACCATCCATTTTCTCAACCAGGACTTCATGCTGAACAAACAGGGTTGATACGTGGAGGTGTCTTACAAATATCAATAAAAGCATTCAGTTTCATGTTAACGGGAGTTACGCTAAGATGGGGGTTTAGTTCCGGATTTTTATGATGAAACGGACAAATTATTTTTTTTGACCGAAGGATTTTTAAAATTCAAAGATTAGATTAAAATATTTCTTTACCTTGCTCTCTTTGGTTTTTTCCTTAATATCTTGCGTTAAACTTTTAACTATAATTAATTACCCATTAAACCCGCCATAATTTTCCATAATTTTCCATAATTATCCATTATTATCCATTATTATCCATTATTATCCATAATTATCCATAACTATCCATAACTGTCCATAATTATCCATAATTATCCATAAATATCCATAAATATCCATAAATATCCATAACTATCCATAACTATCCATAACTATCCATAATTATCCATAATTATCCATAACTATCCATAACTATCCATAAGTATCCATAATTATCCATAATTATCAATAACTATCCATAATTATCCATTATTACCTGTTCTAACTTCTCATTCTTGACCCTTAAGATATCCATTATTACCTGTTCTTCTAACTTCTCATTCTTGACCCTTAAGATATTCATTATTACCTGTTCTTCTAACTTCTCATTCTTGACCCTAAAGATATCCATTATTACCTGTTCTTCTAACTTCTCATTCTTGACCCTTAAGATATCCATTATTACCTGTTCTCCTCACTTCTCATTCTTGACCCTAAAGATATACATTATTACTTGTTCTTCTAACTTCTCATTCTTGACCCTTAAGATATCCATTATTACCTGTTCTCCTCACTTCTCATTCTTGACCCTTTATGTATCCATTATTACTTGTTCTTCTAACTTCTCATTCTTGACCCTTAAGATATCCATTATTTCCTGTTCTTCTAACTTCTCATTCTTGACCCTTTATGTATCCATTATTACCTGTTCTTCTATTTTCTCATTCTTGAGCCTTAAGATATCCATTATTTCCTGTTCTTCTAATTTCTTATTCTTGACCCTTTATGTATCCATTATTACCTGTTCTTCTATTTTCTCATTCTTGAGCCTTAAGATATCTTTTTTTACCTGTTCTTCTAACTTCTCATTCTTGACCCTAAAGATAGAGTTTTCTTGATCAGCAGATTTTCTTGAACTCTCCAGAGTGCTTCCGACAGTTGAACTGGCCTAGATGGGAAAAAATGACATTAGCAAGACAACTTACAGGTCGTCTTTGATATTTTTTTTACTGGATTAATTCGTTAACCAAATTTTATAAAAAAAAATTGTTTAGTTAATAGTCACAATACACCCCTAGTCTTAGCATTTCCAAAATGTGGTCTGACTTTTTTGTGCCATCAAAATTACTAGAGATGTGAAGAAATATGTTCAGACTTAGAAAATTTTGGTGTTGTAAATCAAAATTGAAATCGCGGTGTGAAATTTTCAAACTCGCCGGTAAAATATTGACAGCACATAAAAGCAGACCACATTTTGGAAATCCCAGGACATGGAGAATTTTGGGTAATTGTTTTAAAAACCATACATGTGAAAGAAGGTTGACGATTGAATGTCTCAAATTAATTCAAATATCAAAGACGACTTTTCAATCGTCTTGTTACTGTCATGTTTCGTGGGACACCTTATACATCTTTGCTAGAAACTCTAACAGTAGGTCGTGGGACTAAACATCTTTGAAGGAGGAAGAAGAACTTTAAACAATCTTATGTGAATTCAAATGTAATTGTGAATTAAGGCAAACAGTTTTACCAGTCGCTATAAAATGTTCAAGATACATGAAATCACCTTGAATGGATTTTTTCCTATGTTCAACTTTTGAACAATTTGGATGATTTCAGCTTTTCTGAATTTAGTTTTTCAAATCTTTTAATACCCTTTTGAAGTATTTTGACGAATTTTGTTTCTCGCTTGCAAGTTACGTTGATGGTGGACATTTCGACAATAAAAGTCACCAAAAAAGCAAAGTAAAAGGTTATGGTTCGGTAAATCGAGATAAATGAGCCGCGCCATTAAGTAGTGGTGAATGATAAAATAAATACAACAAAATATTGACTAAATTTTTGAAAAATTAAATAATATTTATTGTTTCACAACAATCGTAACGTTGCGCAAAGAAGAAAAAACATTGGGCGTAATAATAAGGACACTAAGCAAATGATTAATCTGCAAACATTTTAATTAACTGAATATTCAATTGAAGTTCATCTAGGTTCTGGCAATTAAACCATAAGAAGGAAAAAAGACAAATTTTTGGGACAAAATTTAAACATCATGCTGCAGCATCAAAAATAATGCAATTGCCTGACTAGAAAACCCGCATTTTCAGTAAGCTTGCAATGCAACAAAAGCTAGCAATGAAACAATAGCTTGTAATGAAACAATAGCTTGCAAGGAAACAAAAGCTTGCAAGGAACCAATAGCTTGCAATGAAACAATAGCTTGCAATGAAACAATAGCTTGCAATGCAGCAATAGCTTGCAATGCAGCAATAGCGTGCAATATAACAATAGCTTGCAAGGAAACAATAGCTTGCAAGGAAACAATAGCTTGCAAGGAACCAATAGCTTGCAAGGAAACAATAGCTTGCAATGAAACAATAGCTTGCAATGAAACAATAGCTTGCAAGGAAACAATAGCTTGCAATGAAAAAATAGCTTGCAATGCAACAAAAGCTTGCAATGAAACAAAAGCTTGCAATGAAACAATAGCTTGCAATGAAACAATAGCTTGCAATGCAACAATAGCTTGCAATGCAACAAAAGCTAGCAATGAAACAATAGCTTACAATGAACAATAGCTTGCAAGGAAACAATAGCTTGCAATGCAACAACAGCTTGCAAGGAAACAATAGCTTGCAATGAAACAATAGCTTGCAATGAAACAATAGCTTGCAATGCAACAATAGCTTGCAAGGAAACAATAGCTTGCAAGGAAACAATTGGTTGCAATGAAGCAATAGCTTGCAATGCAACAAAGCTAGCAATAAAACAATAGCTTGCAATGCAACAATAGCTTGTAATGAAACAATAGCTTGCAATGAAACAATAGCTTGCAATGAAACAATAGCTTGCAAGGAAACAATAGCTTGCAATGCAACAATAGCTTGCAATGCAACAATAGCATGCAAAAAAAAATTAAAATTATTTGGATAAATATAATCAGAATTATATTCATTTATAAAGCAAAGCTCCGAAATTATGTGTACGTTTGTTTGTATTTTATATTATCTATAGCCGGTCAAACCTTACCACTCAAAACTCTAGCTAAAATTTAAAAATATTACATTTAACCATCCCCCCCCCCCTGGGTAAAAAAGGACATTATCTTTTGTATACATTGTCGAACAATAGCCAAAAATAATTCGCAGATTTTAAAATTAGTCCCAAAACCTTCTGAAGGGTCATGCGAGGTTCCACAAAAATTTGTGCCCGATCGGTTCAGGCGTAAATTTGCCGTATACTGGATACAAACAAACAAACAGAGAAGCAAAATATATTGATAGATGTTTTTAAAGCTATACAATTTTACGAGTAAAGCTAAATTTTGAAGTAAACCCAATCCAATATATTACTTAAACAATTGTTGAGATACTTTTTATAACTATATAAGGATAAACTTAAACAAAGTTACCTTTAATAATCATATTTTAACCTTAAAATTGAGCAATTCAAATTATTAAAGAAGTACAAACAAGTAAATATAACCATAACACTCCGGAGTAGGAAGACGACTTTTGGACTCAAGTTTAGACTTTTAACAGTCCATTGATCATGAGCCACAGCAGTTGTGCAATGAAAACAGACCCATTTTATAATTAATAAATGATAAAAAAGTAAGTGTAAAACTTTATACTATACCATAAAATACACTGAATTATTGCTTAAATGTTATCTTTCTAATCCACAGTTTTCTGGTTATCACTGTGTTCATAAACTAAAGTATCGTTCAAATCCATGAAATTTGATTTTTGGATTTAGTTTTGTATCGGAAAATTTTAAGTTCTTGATTACAATGTTAAAAAAATGGCTTTCCATATTTTCCGAAAAAATACCATTGTGGAAGTTGCTCTCTTAAAACTTGCAAGTTCAAATCCGCATTAACTTTTGAATTTTAAAAAATGTGTAAATATTGCCTGACCACTAATTAGTTAATTGTATATTACGGAATGTGGTGTATTCGGAGTACAAATTTCTCTATTGGCCTAACCTTACCTTGCCTTTTTTTAAGATTGAGAGCCAATAGAAATACAATTTAATGTCAATATATGAAAAAGCAATGCGTGATTCAGGACCGATCAGACCGACTTAATTTTACAATATTATTAATTTAAGACTAAAAGTACGTCAAAACTTAGTAAAAAATATACCGATCAATCATCAAAAGCAATGGAAACTTGTTCATACAAATAATTTTCAAGAAGTTTTAATGTGATGATTAAAAAATAAGAGTAAATAAGTATTTAACCAGGAGGGGAGGGGGAGGGGCGCTAGAACTTTGTCACTAAAATTCTAATGAATCAAGCAGAAACCAATATAGTAGATAAAAATATGATTTTTAACGTGACAGAAAATATAAATGAGATACTTTTTCATAAGTAAAGGTTTCTTTGGGGGCAAGGGCGAATGAAACACATAAAGAGAACCCTGACTATATTTTAAAAAGTGAAAGGAATTGAATATTTAAACCTCTTAAAGTCATAAAAAAGACAATTCTCTAAAGTGGAAAGTGCGTGGGAAAAACCAACAGATAGATCCCAGGAACTTATACAAAAGGATTGAAGGGGTGTACATTTTCTTTAAAATCATTAACCATTCTTCATAAAATTCATTAGAATTTTTACAAATTAGCTGAAAAATTCTAAAAGAAAAAACTGGGTATGAATATTTCGGATCAATTTCATAACTATAAAAAGAAATTAAAATATTGGATAATGCATCGGAACAACTTAAGTAAAACCAATCAAATATTAAAATAGTTATGGCAAAACAAAAATATATCACACCCCTAAATAGATCACAGAGATTGTACATAAAAACATTGAAATAATGCAGGAGAATAATTCTTAACATATTTACAAATTTAAAAATCTCCATTGGATAAATTATTCTATGGTTCTACAAGAAGAGTTTAATATTGCTTATGAATGCTCAAGCTTGTTCAACTTTATAAAAAGCCTACCTTCAGTTTTAGGTTTGCGAGTGCTGCTTTTTAATGAAGATTGACTTCTTCTAAAATCATCACCATGTTCATCGGGAGAAGCAGCAATAGTTTCTTCAAGTTTACTTGAAGGTGTAGTAGTAATAGCTTCCTTAGGTTTACTGGAAGGGGCGTCAATAATAGCTTCTTTAGGTTTACTGGGAGGAGTAGCTTCATCAAATTTCAAATAAAATGGTGCAAATAGACCTGACAACATTCTTAGATCTGGAGACTCATGTGTTAGAGTCTGTTTTACATCCTAAAATATCAAGGTAGGTAGGCAGTTCACCTAGGGCATTGATTTTTAGTTACAACATGTCTTATGATTGTGTAAGAAAAGTCACAAAATTCGTGGACCCTAACCTTAAGGAATAAAAAATATTGCAAAAATAACTTAATGAAGCCTTGAACTATTCTTTAGAGCTGAAACTGCATTTGATTTTAAGATCAAAAAAAGTAGATTTTCTTAAAAAGGGCTTGTAGTTTTAACATATGCTTACCTCCAGTTCTATAAAGGTTTCCAAGTATCCCTCAGACTCTTTATTCAGTGTCTCACTTGACTCTTCAGGGGTATCAGTAGTATGTTCCAGATCTATTGTCAGTTGTTCAGCATCATCGACAGAAGAACGATCCTCACTATCAGCTGTGGTAGACTCTCCAGATATAAGATCATCCATGGTTATTTCACTCCTGTTCTTAGTATCCTCATCAATGGGTTCAATGTAAGCCCCAGTATTTGCTTGAGTGGTAGTTATTGCTTGAGTAAAAGCCGCTACAGTTTCAGTTGTAAAAACTCTGCTGGATGGGTTTACAGCCGAAGCAGGTGAAGTAGAGGCATCTGTGCCGGTAGCACCTGTGGTTTTCAATAATTGGCTTGGTTTTGTACTGGGGCTGAAAAAAGTCTTTATTGATCTTCTGTTATTTTTTTCATTTAGGATAATCAAAATGTTTTTCAAATATTTTGCAGATATTAAATTCACGTAAAAGGTACGATATTAAAGGAGACTATGTTTCAACATAAAAATTAAACTTACCTATCTTAAAGTTTACGAAAACTTTAATTTGAAAGTTATATTGATCTCAACTACAAAAATCTTAAGAAAATTTGAAGAGAATATGATTTCTCATTTTTTAGTCAAAATATTGCATTGACAGGACAATTATTTGCAGTTTGCAGTTCCTGGCAAAAAATGGGGGAGGGGGGGAAATTCCACACAAGTTTATTTTTTAATGGAAAATATAAACAGAGTGGAGTGATTGGTTTTTAAAGTTTAAATATTATATTTAATCATATATTCAATAATTCAATTCCAATTTTCTGAACCGTCTTTTTAAGTTGTTTACCTGGCTAATAAGTTGCTTGGGATTTCTCCTCTTTCTTCATCCACTTGAACATCTTTCCCTTTTCCTTAAATATTTAAGTTTACGTTTGAGAAACATTTTACGTCACTAAAAATGTTTAGGAAAAGGGCAGAAACATTATCTTTATATGAAGTGTACATAGCATCTGTTTGCCTCAAATTTGGCCAATGGTTAGATTTTAGCCTGGCCTGGGTTATAAGTTTCAAGCAAAGCTAGTTTCCTAAGCAGTAAATCATATTGGAGGAAATCGAAATTTTTTCCAAATAAAATTAATAAATTGATAAATATGGTCTTTAGGTAAGTGAAGGTAAAAATTCCACCAAAATATTATCAGAAATAGTATATCGGGACATTTTGATATCTGCAATTCTTTCCAAAATAACCCAAATGGAGAGCAGAATTATACTTGTAACATTGGAGGCTTGTGGAGCACATAGCAGCAAATTTTTTTAATTTTTCTGGGTTGATGTCTGAATGTCCAGATATAATGTACATTATTGAAAAAGTCTGATAAATTTTGGTTGTCATGCTGTAAATTTAAGATTAAAACCTTCTGACGAATGTTTATTTTTCCCTTTATTATAGGATTTAAAAAATTACAGTGGGGATTAAAATTTCAATCTACTTCCATATAAAGCCTTGATTCTGTGACTATACAGTGTAAAACGTCATTTTATTTTGTAAACTAGACCAAAATAAATGTTGTGTAAATGTAAATGTCAAGGAGTTTGGAATATATAATGGAGATGGAGTCGACCCGGCCCGTCCAACCATATGATTATACAATATACATGCCTTGCAGAAGGAACTCCATTTGAATAAGAAATATTTGTCTGGTGTACAAATACCGAGTACATTTATTCAGAAAAGGTTAGTAAATATTAAACAGGAAAAAAGGCAGGCTGACTGAATAGCGCCAAACAAATACATTTTTTGGGGAATATTTGTAATACGAACGCATTTGATCATAATATAAATAATTGGTTAATTTAATATGGTGTGGAAAACGACATTTACAGATTAAAAGACTACCTTTAAAAAACCCTTTTTCAAATGAAGAACCGTTCGTAAAGCATGTATGTATAATCATATGGTAGGGCGGGACAATGGCAGGGTAGTCATTCTCCATTATAATCCATACTCCTTGGTAAGTGTAAATGGGACTTCAACTCTTTCAAGGGAATTAGACGTTTAATCTACCGTAAAATTACGTTAAAATAGGGACAAACACAATTCATGATGGTTTCCTTTAATTTCTGATCAATAAAGTGGAAGTTAACGTTTATTCTAGATTGAAAAGTGTTTGATTCCCACTATCTTCTCCATCTTTCCTGTTGCTAGAAATCCGCAATCATGAAACTCTTTAAACGGGCACAAAACTCTTTAAACGGACACGAAACTCTTTAAACGGACATGAAACTCTTTAAACGGACATGAACCTCTGTAGTTGGACATGAAGCTCTTTAAACGGACATGAAACTCTTTAAACTGACATGAAACTCTTTAATCGGACATGAAGCTCTTTAAATGGAGTTAAATGTTGTTCAGGAAATATTTTTTCATGTATTCATTAATTCACCTGTATGAAGACGACCATCCGGAGCTGAAGGTTTTGGCTTAAGTTGAGAATTAGGTTGAGGATTAAGCTGAGGTTCGGGCAACCATGGCAATCTTCGGCACTCTTCAATCCATCCAAGAGCCTGATAAAAATTGAATACTTAAAAACCCTTCATTTTTATAAGACACTCTTTCTGGTGCGCAAAAGTTTTCATTTAATCTTCCTGATTTGCAGACTTTCAAACAGTGCTTAGGATTCATTTTATTTAAAATCCATCTCATGCAAATTTCTTTAAGTTTGGCTGATTTAAATTACTAAAAAAATTGTATTCTTTTTGGTTTTTTATGCAGAAATGTTTTTAATGATATCTTATTGGTTGACACTTTAAAAACATGTGTGTTGTGCACTGCATTGCTTATATGCGTGCTTGCGTAATTTCAGGGTAAATATATAAACCAAACTGCGTACAAAAAATCAGTTAATTTTTCAGGTTTCACTACATATGAACCAATCAATTGTTTGTCATGAAAAATACAGGGTTACCCACAAAGGATGACACTTTAGAGACGATTGTACGGAATATGTTTCGTCCGTTAGAGACGATTGTACGGAATATGTTACGTCCGTTAGAGACGATTGTACGGAATATGTTTCGTCCGTTAGAGACGAATGTACGGAATATGTTTCGTCCGTTTTCTTGCATTCAGGGCTTAGTCATTTGGTAAACCATCAAAATAATCAATTGAATGCAGAAACCTAAAATCAATCTTCAAATATTCATATTTTTAAGTTTTGGGTCGTTTTTACAGACTCATTCTGTGTAGGTAACTCTGTATTATGCAAGCTGGATAGAAAGCAAAACTGCACTGGAATGTTGTCTGTATTATATTGGAAACCAGGCCCACCACTGTATCTTAATATTTCTAATACCTGGACAAGAATAGGAGTTGTAGGGTGGGGACAAGAGCAGGTTTCGCAAGCATCTAGAAAAGTATTGTATTGCCATTGATTCTTAACCTAGCTCTTTCTTGTTTCTATCAGTATTTGTGTTCGTGTCTAGCTCTACCGGCAACATTGTTAGAAAAATGGACATTTTCATGAGAAAATTTGGCGCATTTATAAAAAATAGTGGAGATTTTTAGCTTTGTGCGAGTTAAAGTAATGGCGAAAGTGATTATGTCAGATTTAATAATTGGCAAGTGTAACCATTATGAAAAGCGAAATTTATGGCAAGTGCTACTTATGGCAAAAGAAATTATGGCAAGTGTATTAATGCCAATTGTAATTATGGCCATTGTAATCATGGCAATGTATTTATGGCAAAAGTATCATGACAAATGTTACTGAGCCATAAATTTTTTTACAACATTTAAAATCGGTTATTCTAACCATTTCTTTCCTCACAATATGCCAGATATTAACCATAATACAAGATACACAGAACCAAAAATTGTTGGTAGATTTTTCCTTGTTATTATTTTTTAGGATACAAATTTTACGTTGTTTCATGAAAGCAAAAAAACTGTAAAAGATTAGTTTTGAAATGTTAAACATTTTTTTTGAAATAGTATTTGTGGTACATTTTTTAAGTCCAAAAAAACTGAAGTCTTTGATCGAAAACAAACCGATCTGCACCATGCTTAGGTGGATTTATGGCTAAATGAAAATGTATGATGATAGTATATTTTAGGATTTGGTTGCCTTTCAGATTTTTTATTTTGTTAACATAATTCTTAACGATTATGAAACCCTTGAAATTGCAGAAGGATCACCAAATTCACTGTTTTATAAATTCAAATCTGGTATAAAGGCGAAAAACATGTTCAATAAATTTGATCTTACCTAATACAACCACACAAGATTGAACTGGTTCATTTATTCCAAGCCAATCAGCTGAAATTAGTTATTGACATAAACAATCAAAAAATGTTTTGATTCGTATTAAAATTAGAAACAAAATATAACAAACCCTTTCAACAACCATTCTCTCAACAACCATTCTCTCAACAACCATTCTCACAACATCCATTCTCTCAGCAACCATTCTCTCAACAACCATTCTCTCAACATCCATTCTCTTAGCAACCATTCTCTCAACAACCATTCTCTCAACAACCATTCTCACAACAACCATTCTCTCAACAACTATTCTCTCAACAACAATTTTCTCAACATCCATTTTCTCAATATCCATTCTGTCAACAACCCTTCTCTCAACAACCATTCTCTCAACAACCATTCTCTCAACAACCATTCTCTCAACATCCATTCTCTCAACATCCATTCTCTCAACATCCATTCTCTCAACAACCATTCTCTTAACAACCATTTTCTCAACAATTGTCTCGACAACCATTGTGTCGACAAACATAGTTTCGACAACCATAGTTTCGACAACCATAGTATCAACAACCATAGTATCGACAACCATTCTCTTAACAACCATTTTCTCAACAATTGTCTGGACAACCATTGTCTCGACAACCATTGTGTCAACAACAATTGTCTCGAAAACCATTGTGTCGACAACCATAGTTTTGACAATCATAGTTTCGACAACCATAAGTCTCAACACCCATTCTCTCAACAACCATTCTCTCAACAAACATTATCTCAACAAACATTTTCTCAACAATTCTCTCAACAACAATTCTTTCAAAAACCATTCTCTCAACATCCATTCTCTCAACAACCATTCTCTCGACAACCATTCTCTCAACAACACTTCTCTCAATAACCATTCTCTCGACAACAATTTTAAAAACAACTCTTCTCTCAACAACCATTCTCTCAACAACCATTCNATCTATCATATTAACTAGAAATATTACTAGAATCTATCATATTAACTAAAAATTACTAGAATCTATCATATTAACTAGAAAATACTAGAATCTATCATATTAACTAGAAAATACTAGAATCTATCATATTAACTAGAAATATTACTAGAATCTATCATATTAACTAGAAAATACTAGAATCTATCATATTAACTAGAAAAGTCAACATTTCATGTTGCAAAGTGCCGCTTTAGCTCCTGTAGATCAATTTAAAAGTTTTAAAGTTTTAGAAAGCATGAATTTTTTTTATTTTTATACATTTTTTGAGTCTCATAACTTATATACACCCCTACTTGTAGCCCTTCAATTTATTTTGATTTTCAAAAATAAATTTAAAACACTTTATAATCTTTAACATTCGTATTTTTTAATGGATCAGCTTGAAAAAAGTATCGCAATTTTTAAACAATCGATATTTTTAAAGAATTTGAGAAGAAAAATACTATTGTTTTTTTGCTTAACGCACAACTTTTTTCAAATAAACTTAAATAAATGATTAGAGAACTTCAAGTGAAAAATATTTACAGAAAAAAAAACAAGTAAACCTCAAGTGAACTAATTGAATTGGACATTGCGCTCTAAAAATAGTTCTGTATAAACCCCTGTAAGTAATAACAAGTCCTACCACTGAGGAATAGAGATCAGTATGACAATCGGTCAATTCACCACTGTTCTCTGCTAAACCAGTTTTGAACAAAACAAGTAAAAAAATCAACATTCTAAATAAAAAACAACTTTAAATAATGGGTGATTTAGTACAGAAAAAAATAAAATAATGGAAAGGTAAAAGAGTAAATAGAGGAAAACGAAATCAGTAAAGCAAAGGAAGGAAGGACAAGTAAAGAAAGGAATAAAAGTAAAGTGTAGGATATGGTTAAGAAAAGTAAGCTAAGTAAAGAAATGGAAGGAAAGCCAAGTGAAGGAGAAGAAACCCCAGTAAAGGAAATCAACCTAAAGGAAAGGAAGAAAGATGAAGTGATGAAAAGTTAGAAATTGGTAACGGAAAGAAATGCAGAGTGAAAGTAAAGAAGAAACGTGGGGTCCGTCATAGTATACGATTTTAGAAAGGCAAAGTGAAGAAGAAGAAAGCAAAGTGAGAAAAGGCAAAGTGAGAAAAGAAAAGCAAAGTGAAGAAAAGGAAAGCCCCCTAGTCCTAGTCCTAGCCGCAGCGCTCGGCCCAGAAAGTGTCTTAACTACGATGTACACAAAGAGAACATGTTCACAACTAATTTAGAAGATGGGCGCGAAGCGCCCTCTAAGGCTAGAAAGAAGGGCGCGAAGCGCCTTGAATTTCTAGTGTAATAAAAAATGGCCCAATAATTGATATATACTCTCTTCGTGCCCAGGTTAGGGCTTACTGGAAGCAGATTGTTTTCAAAAGAACCAGTTTTTATAATATTTCGAGTAAAAGAACGAAGAAATGAAGTGCACAGTGTACACTGTGTACGGTAAATGTGTACTGCACGTCACAAAATCGATTAACTTAAAGGTTATAGAGTACATAGTATATAGACAGTACATAATGTGCAATTCAGGGGGCGGAAACGTCATGTGTGTGTGTCTGTACCGAAAGAGTGTGTGTAAGGTTAACATATTGAAGGTGTGTATTGTAGGTATATACAGTAAAGTAAATACGAATCTCGGTATTTGTACAGTCTAGGAGAGCATATTTGTTTATTGAATTAATTGTTTACTTAAAAATGAGTTCAATATACATGTAGTATATTGTTTACATATTTAAGTCAACACTATAAGCCAAATTTTCATGCAAAGAATATATGACTTAATTAAAGTTTACAATGAATATATTCATTATTCAAGCTTATAAGTATAATGGACGGCATTTTTCTGCAATTTCCTTGACTGTAATCATGTTGTGTGTCTGTACTAAAAGAGTGTGTGTAAGGTGTAATTTTTAGTTTTCGTTATTTAATAATTTAAAAAAAAACTAATTCTGAAAGCGTATCCACCCCCAAATCAGGAGTTTTGAACGTTGAATTTGCGCTCAAACTCAGGATTTACAGATCTTTAAAAAGTGAAATATGTCTCAAATGAATCCTAAAGAAGGTTTCGACAACACTGCATACTCAGTTCAATTACCTTACATAGCCGGTCACTCCCTTTAAAACTTTTGAGGGACGTGTCCGCTTTTTAGTTGACAAATATTTTGAGGGATCTCCCACCCAGCTAACATTCGATCTCCGCCGTGATTTGGTCTCCGCCATGTCGTATGTGCGATAGCGGAGAGGTTTCTATACCTCCATAGTATGTACTCCATGTCCTTTCCATAGTAAGTGCTATGGCGAAGAAATTACAACACCGCCATAGTATATACTCCAGATTTCCGCTATATCTCCTCTTTTGTAGGTGCGATGGCGAAGTAATTATGTACCACCATAGTATATACTCCATATATATCTCCGCCGTAGATACTCTGTCGAAGGTGCAAGGGCGGAGTAATTACGTACTCCATAGTATATACTCCATATTTCTGATATATCTCCTCTATCGTAGGTGCTATGGCGAAGTAATTACGTACCACCATAGTATATACTCCATATATCTCCGCCGTAGATACTCTGTCTAAAGTACGAGGGCAGAGTTATTACGTACTCCATAGTATATACTCCATATTTCTAAAATATCTCCTCTGTCGTAGGTGCGAGGGCGGAGCAATTATGCACCTCCATAGTATATACTCCATATATCCCCGCTGTAGTTCCTTTGTCGTAGGTGCGACGGTGAAGTGGTCAATATACCGAATTCTTTCTTTCCGATGTAGAATGTAGACATCGGTGTAAATGTCCCCGATGTAGAATGTAGACATCGGTGAGAAAGAATTCGATTTAGTATATACTATATGGTACCGACATCGAAGTGTTCAGATGTGGGAGATCATATCTGCGCTGTAGTATATACTATATCGTATGTACGACAGATCTGGGTGGGTGCCGTTTACTATGCCAGGACCTACATCGGACATGATGATCGGAGCTCCGCCCAACTCTGGCGAAGCCTGTCGTATATAGGAGGCGGTATAACCGAAATCGGTTATTTTGCTAGCTAGGAATATTTTTGACGGATTTCCCAATATTTTTTAAGCATTTCTTCAAAAGTTTTGAGGCGTTTCGGTATATTTTGAAACTATATTTAGTTGAAATGTTTCCTCTTTTTTTGAGGCGTTTCTGCAAACTTTTTGAGGAGTTTTTAAAAACTCTATTTAGTTAAGGCGTTTCCGCAAAATTTTTGTGGCGTTTCTGTATTCCCAAAAACCTAATTTAGTTGAGATGTTTCCTCGTTTTTTTGAGGCGTTTCCATATTTTTGAAAACTTTATTTAGTTGATGTTTTTTTTAGGCGTTTCCGTACTTTTCAAAACTTCATTTAGTTAAGGTGTTGTTTCTTTTTTTTTGGGGTCTGAGCGCTGCGAATTGGGAGGGGGGCATTTGCTGTATGTATAAAATGTTTTTTTTCGATAATTATGCATAAAATTTAAAATCCCTATGCTTTTTACTAAGCTTTTCATTAAAAATTTGCATCAATGGTGCAATATTCTGTGTTTTACTAATGTAAAATAAATAAATATTTGAACCTTTTTAATGTATGAGAACATTTGAGGGCTCTAGAAGTGTGTAGCCAATGTTATACATTCAGATTGGACCGCTAGGAACTGGAAAGTTAGAAGTTGTTTACGATAGTCTAAGATTTTCTTGACAATAAGTTAAATTTTATTATTCCTTAGCGATTGATTGATAGATGGATTGATTTATTGAATAAGTGCGCACGCAAAGAGCTCTAGATCCATGATAGACATTGAAGTTATGTTAACTTTGATCTACTACAAATAAATGTTATTAGTAGAAATAAGAGTTAACAGTAGTAACTGGAGTAGATAGAAACATGACACTCATTTGTATTTGAAACCGGTTCCTAATAGATGTTTGAAGTAACATGAAATTACAGTTAAAACAGAGCGCAGATTTAACAGTTTGGTCCTAATCCAAGCAAACCTTGACTTTCAATCACAATTTGACCTATTAAAAATACATTTTTTGCTGTAAGTTTAAAGACTGTCGAATTATAGACCAAAACGCAATTGAATTAAAATAGAAGAAACCTAATGCATCTGGCCCTGGTAAGTTCGGGCCGGGGGTTGTTAGAAATACAGACAAATACATAAAAAAAAATCATTTAAAACTATTTAATCATAACTTAGGAGTCTACCAGTCGTCTTCCTATTCCAGAGTTTGATGGGCCCCACTGTACGTAGCTTTAAGAATTTTTCATGTTAAGACTAATTAGTTGAATTATACATAAATAAAGAAACCAATTAACCCTATTCCTGCTGGGGGGGGGGGTCAATTTGCCCCGATTGTAGTTTTTTTTACATAACTCAAAAAGTATTGGTCTGAGGCTGATGAAATTTTCTGACTTTTCCAACATACCCAAAGGCCTCCCTTTAGGCCTAAAACCGGGCTTTAATACTAACTGCCTGAGTCCTCAGGCACACTGCCTGAATGACTGCTTTTTCCTGTAACAAACTAAATCTTTGTTTTGACCCACTTCCACTTGTCAGATTTTGATAAAATTTAGCTTTTTGGAAAGCCTTTGACATAAGGAAACGAATTGCACAAATTTTGCGAAAAAATTTGCAATTTTTTTGCAAACAACCTGTCAAAGGAAATTTGCACATTTTTAGTTTTTCTTGATTAAAAATCAGGTTATTTAAAATTTTGCAAAAATTTTTGCATATTTGAAATGGCATGGTCAAGGGCTTTTCAAAAATGTATAATTTTTCATTTTTTGGACAATTTTTTTTTGCAAACATTTTTACTATATAACTGGGTTTTGCGATAAAAAATTCAATTTTTGCTAATTTGCAAATTTTTTTGCAGATTCTAAAAGTAGAGCACAAGAGCTTTCCAATGATGTATCATTCGTAATATTTGGACATCAAACATGGGATGTAGAGGAGGGGAAGGGGGTCAAATTGACCCCCCCCCCAGCATATCCTGGTTTCAAGTACCCCAGCAGAGAAAGGGTTAAAAAGATTATAAATGATGACCAAAAAATAAAACACCAATTAATTTATAATCTATTCATGGTGTTTTTTACCAATGATTTATTATCAAAACATGTATTGTAAACATGTATTGTAAACATGTATTGTCAATATGTATTGAAAAATAATCAATTCAAAGAATTTGCATGAAGGGCTCTTTATCAAAACATCTGAAGGGACAGTATTAAAGGAACTTTAAGGGACTGTACGCATAATATCTCGTGATCCTTCATGCAAAGATGGCAAAGTCCAATTGACAACAGTACCTCTGGTCATATAATACTTTTGTGTAGCTCTGCAGCATACACCGTTTCATTCTTTAATCTGGCTACTTTTCCTTAATCTCATCCGCCCCGCCCTTTCTCTCTGTACAAAATGAAAAAGAAAGAAATTTAACCCATAAACTTTAGCATAAATTTGATCAAATGCATGTGCTCATCATATAAACTCTGTACCCTCTATAAAGGAAATTTAGCTCCATGGTTTCTATTCATACTTTTGGGTTTGAATTCCATCCTTATTTATTTCTTTTATTTGGAATTGCCAAAGGAATTGAGTCTTTTAATTTTAGATACAATTTAGACATCAAGTTCAATAAAGTACAAGCTATAAGACCTCGCTTCATCCTTGATCTAGTATATTCATTTCAAGTTTTAGGAGTGATAATAGGACTCCCTTTCACATGATTTGATTTGGCACACACTTTTATTATCTATAAATAACTATATCTTTAAACCCAATGTCATAAGCATAAGATATTTCAAACTATGAATTCTATTAGATCAAATAATCTTAAGTTTGAAATATCTAATGTTTACACTCATATTGCAAAGATATAGGAATTATATAATTTGAGTTTGTGGCAATAACTCAATTCTTTTGGAGAGGAGATGAGAGGTGTTGGTATAAAATATTTGTTTTCTACTTTTTTTAGCAATACTGTAAAGAAACAGTACATGGAAGCAATATTTTAAATGCGTAACAGGGCAGTGGCGCTTTCGTCAGGGGGGGTGGGAGTGCAGACTTAAACAAACGCCACCCAAACGTGTTTTGCGGCATGCACACTCCTCAACTGGTAATCAGAAATAAAAAACATTAAACCGTTTATTTCTTAGAAATATGACCGTATTGACCTCTGTTAATGGCCCTGGTGTACAATATTGTTAAAGCTTTCTTTATTGATCCGATCAGTTTCGAAATAAATCTATAAATATGCCACATAATTCATGAAACGCTAGAAATAAAATTACGTTTTTGAACCTTTGCGCATGTGCGCTCCTCAAATAGCAATGAAGCGCTAGAAATAATGAGTGAGCTTAATATTTCATTTTCACTAGTGGGTGCGATGAGACCAATTTTGCTAAATTTTTTGTTGTTTCTATGCATGTTATTAGTTTTGTTCTAGATTTTGAACTCGAGTAGGCGAATACAAAAATCTAAGCACTGTAAAGTTTTTTTGAAAATATCTTCCAAGTTGGAGATAGATATTACTTTGGGTAGGGTAAGGTAATTTATAGTAAACAGGCAGCCTGACCTTTCAATATTTTTACTCCAATCATGAAATCCAGTCATTAAATTGGCGAATTGGATCTAATATTCGTATTTTTTTCTAGACCTTCATGTGGCGTACTTATAGATTTCAAAACTGAGGAGCAAAAGAAAGCTTAAATAATATTGTACACCATAGAACCATTAACAGAGGTCAATATGGCCTTATTCTCAAGAAATAAACGGTTTAATGCTAACTTTTTGTTTGTTTCTGTGTTTCTATATTTTATATTTAATAAATAAATATGAATGAATTATTTCGGAATTCATTCCCAGTTAGTGAATTTTGATTCATTTTAGTAGAAAAACATTAGATTTTAAACTTATGGAATTCTTTACAAAAATGTTGATAAATTTATTTGGAGGCTTCGGTATTCGTAAATTTTGAATAATATATTCAACACAATTGTATAAGAATCTATCACAATGTAATGTAGCAGTTGAGTATAACGATGATTTTGCGAAGGAAGAATATTTATCCCTATTCTCTATTGTATATATAGTCTAGCGGGTGAAATCTATTTTTAACCTGGCACCGAGTTGAGAGGCCCAAAGGAATCCAGGGATTTCCAAGGAGGGGTTCACCTGGGATTTTATAGAAAGGAGCAGGTCAACCTGGACAGAAACAAGAGAAAGTTGACGATGATCTACGGAACCAGGAGGAGTGGATGAATAGTGGTTTCTGTTTGATCATCTCGTAGCTCAATTTCCTGCTATCTACATAATAATCGTTTGATATCAATTTTCATTTAAATAAACTATTGTTTCGGGAATCGTTTAATATTTGAGTTGATGTAAACTATCATTAGTCTGTTTGAACATATCTAAATGCTAATTCTTTCATATAATACAATAACACGTGATTATTTACATATTTGATTAAGAACTTTTGAATAAAATATTATATAAATCAGAATATTTCTATGCAATTGGATTCAATTTGATAAACAAAATTATTTAAAATGTAGATGGAATTTTTTCAATATGGTTGTGATTCTTGTGATCGTGCGACTAGAAAATATTGAATAAAATATACAATAAAAAGTTTTTTCAGTGTTCATGTATATTTAAGAACTATAATTTTTTTTTTGCTTTGATATTAAAAAGAAGTTGACAAAATTCTCTTTTTTGCGTTAGAACTTGCTTTCAATAAATAGATTCGACAAATTTTTCTTCTCAAAACTGCATGCATGTCATTAAAATAAAAAACATGATCCTGCAGAAAACTGCATGCATTTTATGAATTTTTAAAATCCTAAAATATGACCCTGCAGAAAAAGTATTGCGATTCATTATGTACATATATACTGTGAATCTTCATGCTTCCCACTAAAATATTTCTTTTGAAAAGATGTTGATCAAATTAGATGTACAGAAATACTAGTAGAATATATTTACATACAACAGAGTTATTATACAGTGTGTACAATGTACATGATAGGTTTAAGATAATCAAATATATTGCAGTAAGAGAACTTTATAATAGGAAGACAACATGTTATATGCGTTGTTACAAAGCAAAACAATTATACTAGTAACTTTTTAAGTTTATCAAGTTAAATATGTCTGTTTACACAGGACAATTACTGTGTCTCTGCATGTTCATTAGACAATTAAATATCATAACTTGAGTCTTCATGTCGTCTTCATATTTCGGAGTTTTACGGTTCTTAATGTATTGCGTTTAATTAAACATGAAGTGCCGAAGTTGCACTCATTTTGCTACGAAAGACCCCCTCAAAAAATTATTTTAGACCTGTTTTGCATGGTATTTTACCATCTTACATATACATATACTAGCTTGGGAACCCATTGCTGCCCAGGTTATTAAAAGTTACTCCCGTCGTCTACCCGCACTTAAACAATTTTACTGGGAAAGTAAATTTTCGCTTCCAAAGTCGAACTACTCAATTTAGAATCTCAAAACCATGGTAAGACCTTCCCGTGGGTCTCCCGAGTTCCCCAAATGCAAATTTGAGGCAAATCGATCCGGGGGTTTTTGAGTTATGATCGGACAAACAAACAAATAGACAGACTTAAGCTCCCCAATCAAAATTTGAGGCAAATCGGCCCATGGGTTCCCGATGATCGGACAAATAAACAGGCAGACAAACTGAGATCAGCTTGATTAATTGAATTAAATCATTTCACCATATTTCAGGATCTCATTTTATGCTTGATGTGTCATATCTTGCAAAATCTTCAGTAGATTCATCCTGACATTATACTACAATAAATGTATCAAGATTTAGTAAAAAGATTCGCGTGTAGAAATAAAGCTATAAGATTTCAGTTTAGTAATAGAATGTAAACCCATAGTGAAAGTGGAGGGGAAGCTTATAATTCCCGGAGCGTATAGTAAAATAGGTGTAAGAGAATGTGAATGAGTAAGTCGAGGAAGTGTAAATGCGTTCTATTTCTAAAAAACACACAATTTGTGATAGAAATATCTCCAGGAATTTTAGTTCTTTAAAGAATTTGATTTTTAGAACGCCACTCCAAATTTTTATGAAAATTTTAATATTTTGATAAATTTTTTGGAAAATGTTTTTTCTATTGTTTTCCAAAATTTCATAAAATTCATCAAAAATTAATTGAGATATAACAAAAATATAATCCAATTATTTGCAATTTTGAAGGTTATAACAGTTCTATTTTAGAACTTTTTTAAAAACATTTTATTTTTTTTTGCCTGAAATCCAAACAAAACCAAAAAGTTACAAATTGGTCCAAAACATCGATATCCCCGGTATTTTTACTCACCCTGTACATAAAGATTTTAATCAAATGTTTAAAAATGTTTTTGAAAAATAACGAAAGATTCTTTTAACGAACAAAAAAAGAAAACTACGAAAAAACCCCAGATGAAAAAAAAACACACAAAACGAACGAACGTGTTGTTTAATAACGGATTTAACGCTTTCTAAAATATTCCGTTAACGCCGTTAACAATATTGTGATTTTTGATGAAGGATAAATTTCAGAAAATACCGTTAAACAACTGACCGCTAAGAAATAGCAGCTACCCTACCTAAAAACTTGGTTATTTCTATTATTTCAACTAACTGTTCAAAAGTCAGAACGTGGAGCTCAGACCTAATTTCAGGCACGTTGAAATATTATTTATTAAACCAAGAACTTTAGATAATGTTTCTATTTTAGTTTCTAAAGGATAGTTTTGTAGAAAGGATTATCTTAAAGCATAAAGCTTGAATAACGAAAGGATAAAGATTCTGGATGAAACCAGAAAATTCAGGAAACTAAATAGTGTCCTCCTACTTCTTCTTATTTAAGAAGGGTTCATAAGGATTTTATTTTTGTAATTAAGCAACTTTAGGGATAACCAGAAAATTTTGACGACTTTCAGACTCAAGTTATGACTTATACTCCAATGAGTATGGAAAACTACAATTGTGCAGTGTAAACAGACCCATTTTACTTATATATGATTTGATAACTGTCTAGTAAAACTATTTGCTTAGTAATAACATCAAATATATACTTAAACATTGCTATGAATCACCTTCCTATTTCAGAGTTTTCTGGTTATTACTTAATATTTCACCATGTCAGGGCACTTTCCCAAAATTGATTAGTTGAGAATTACAAATTCGTTAGCAACATTTTATAAAATAAGACGACGAAAATTTTCCAAAAAGCCTATCAATAAATGCATTAACATTAACAATAACATTAACATTTATCCATATCATCACTTCTAATAAGCGTATTTATCCCCACAGGCAGCCGTAGTACATTTGAATTTCTGAGCCGGATCAACCTTTCCGGTCCCAGTTTGTACTGTATAGCCCGGACACTCAATAGAACTACCTGATGGTCCAACATAGTTGACGCGGTCAGGCTTTAGGTTGAATTTCCTTTTACTAAAGGGTCAAGGGTGCGTGACCCTATTCCTACAGGTCCCTTTAATGTTTCTGGGATATTACTGATTTTTATAAAAATTTGAAAATCGACAAAAAAATTGTAAACCCGAAAAATACTTATTATTGTTTTATCGAAGAAAAAAGTATTGAGCAATAATTAATGGTTAAAATAGAAGATGGCCTACAGGTAGACATGCAGACTAAACTGGTTTTTGAGCCAAAAATGTATTTTTTTCTCATATTCTTTGTTTTATAACTAGATATTTATAGATTTTTTAAGTAGAGACCAAGGGCATTCTAAACTAGTATAGAATGTTATATTTCAATAACATAAAAAGTGTGGGGGGGGGGATATACAGGGTGTCCCACATCATTCCGTTTTTGCTCTAAATTGGGGTTTTCTGGACTAATCAGGAAATCTAAAAAGCATGAATCACTTAAGATAATTGTGTAAGCCTAATATCAAAATTGTATGCAGAAAACACCAGGGTTTTAGAGTATTTCGTTTTCCGCTCTGCTCTAATAACATCTTATTAAAGAAAAGTGTTTTAAAGTCAAGCATATGGCTATTCATTAATGAACATTTTAGAAACTTTCAACAAAAAGAATCCATTAAAACTATGACAAAAAAATACGAACGTTTAAATATTTAAAAAATTTGCATTTTCCTTTCTTCAGCCACCATTTTGGACCACATACGTGTCAGGAAAATATATTATTGAAAAGAATTAGACCAATATTATTATATTAAACACGTGGAACACCATGCGTTCCCTTTTATACATTGAACTACAAAGATAAACATGCAAGTTTTAAAGATGAAGACGACATCTCAGAATTTTCATGAATTTTAATGTTTTCATATGTAAATAGTCTTACCAGTAGCTAGGAAATAAAAAAGAACGAACAGTGACCGAATTTAATAAATTTAAGTCGCGTCTCAAATCCCCCAAAAACCGGTTTCAATTGAGCGCCGGCTAAAATTTAATACAATTTTAAGTGAAATCAACCATATTTAAGCCGCAGCTTAAATTCAGCCTCAGATGGTTTAAAATAAAAAAGGCGACTTGCGGTATTTTTCTTAGAAAAGCAGAAAACTTACAGAAAATAGAAAATAAAATTTATGTGCTATAATGTTTTAGAAAGAATTGTGTGTGTTACATTAACTAATAATGAAATTATAGTTAATGGCTGTTGCCGATAGCGACCGTTAACGCCGTTATTTTAATTAATATCGTTCGCAAATGGTAACTCTAAGAAAGAAAAAACCCGAACAGTACGTT
This sequence comes from Eurytemora carolleeae, assembly GCF_000591075.1. Taxonomy (NCBI): domain Eukaryota; kingdom Metazoa; phylum Arthropoda; class Copepoda; order Calanoida; family Temoridae; genus Eurytemora; species Eurytemora carolleeae. Next base: position 56,783 of record NW_019397332.1, read on the forward strand.
TAATTATACATAGCTAGTTAAGAATGAACGGATTAAAAAGAAGTCGTGCTATATTGGCTTGATTTAATCAACTTGTATGGTAAAATGGGTCTGTGTCAGAGTGTAAACTGCACAATTGCTGTATATGTATTTGATGTTTATTGGATTATTTAAATTCATTACTTTAGTCTCAAAGTAACCTTTACTGTTTCACAGTTTTTTGTACTATATATTTAATTTTTTTTTTTCAAAATAAAATTAAGTTTTGATAATAAAGAGTGAAGAATATCAATATTCAGTAAAAAAAGTGCTTTATCAATTATTGAGCGAAAAGTTTACTTAAGAAAACAACTTTTACTCTTAAAAGTTTTATTCCTCCCCCGTTATTTCTATTATTTCAACTAACTGTTCAAAAGTCAGAACGTGGAGCTCAGACCTAATTTCAGGCACGTTGAAATATTATTTATTAAACCAAGAACTTTAGATAATGTTTCTATTTTAGTTTCTAAAGGATAGTTTTGTAGAAAGGATTATCTTAAAGCATAAAGCTTGAATAACGAAAGGATAAAACCAGAAAATTCAGGAAACTAAATAGTGTCCTCCTACTTCTTCTTATTTAAGAAGGGTTCATAAGGATTTTATTTTTGTAATTAAGCAACTTTAGGGATAACCAGAAAATTTTGACGACTTTCAGACTCAAGTTATGACTTATAGTCTAATGAGTATGGAAAACTACAATTGTGCAGTGTAAACAGACCCATTTTACTTATATATGATTTGATAACTGTCTAGTAAAACTATTTGCTTAATCAATTAGTCCAAATCTCTGTATTAACTAAATTGAAATTTTTCATTAAAATATTAATAATATCAAATATCGGAAATAGAATTATTATTGATCAGTTTCCCTCTCTCAATGAAACTCCTGAGGGATTTAATAATAACCCCAGCATTCAGTCCACGTAAAACTATTTATACAATCGTTGTCGTAAATATTAATGAAGACTAATTTATATTTCAATTTTATATCTACCAATCTTTTAAACAACACTAACAGCACATAGAAACGAAGAGAAGTTTGTTTACTTGTAAACTTGTAATTTAAAAAATGCTTTTTAGGGGTTAGAGCATTATTAATAAAACGTCGTCTTCATTGTATTGATATATTTGCCGACTACTGTACTCAAAGAACATTTATATCCCTCATCCAAAATCCGTTAAAAATAGCGTAAAAGTCTTTATACCTAAATATTAAAAAAAAACTTGGGAACTCAGCTTTGCCATGAAACAAATTTTCATTTATAAGAGTCAACCAATTCAACCAAGAACTTTTAAACCTCTTACCTAACTAATAACATTAAGGCACGCAACTAAGACCACCCATAACCTGATGAAGGGGGGCATGCCCCTAAATCTAGAACTTAAGGTTCAAGCGAATTCTGTAGTCAATATCAATCCGGATACGACTCAGTCTATATTCTCAGCTGTATCTGTCTTACAAGATGCAACTCAATCAGGAACTCAATGTTCACACGAATACCATAGTTGATATCAATCCTGATACAACTCGGTCTGTATTCTCAGGTATCTATCTTACAAGACACCACTCAATTAGGAACTCAAGGTTTACAGGAATAGCATAGTCAGTATCAATCCGGATATGACTCAGTCTGTATTCTCAGCTGTATCTGTCTTACAAGTTACAACTCAATTTAATTCCCAATCTAAATCTTTCTTTTTAGAAAGTGATTCAGGATGCTTCTCATGTGCTAACCAAGAAACAATTACTCTCACACCGTAATCAAAGTGGAGTTTTATTCTAACTGACGTTTATTTTGATTTGTATGTTTCAGGTTAAGTTAATGGACTTAATTACAAGTTTTACATTGTTACATACAAGTGTAGTTAAGGTTATCACAAAACAAGTTTAAGTTAGTTACTAAAATACATATTTAGATTTACAATCAATTTACAATGTGATTTATCTAGGTGTGTTTAGGTTCATAACTATGGAGTTATTTATCATTTATTTTCAACATTTTTCAGCAACTCCGCATCCTTTCCTGTTTTGTTTCCATTCTGCTATCTCATCCGAAAATAGAGAATACATGAATGTTCTTTTATCAAACTTTCCAGAGTCCGAATTTAATGAATTTGAGCCGTGTCTCAAATCCGCCAAAAACCGGTTTCAATTGAGCGACTGCTTAAATCATGAAACATTGGATACAATTTTAAGTGGAACCAAACATATTTAAGCCGTCGCTTAAATTTAAGCCGCGGCTCAAATTCTTAAAATTTGGTCTCAGGTTTCAAAGAATTCTCTGGCTGTTTAGATTCATCATTAGTGCAAGTAACCGGGAACTGGTACACAGGAACTTGTTCTCATTCCTGCTGTAGACCTCATTTGGAAGCTGATGACAGACCTCTCTTATTTTGCTTTAGCATTTCGGTCTGGGAACCAGTTTTAAAAATCTGTTCTGGAACATCATGGGGGGATTCCGGGGGTAATTATTGTATTTTTTCTCTCTTTATAATGATGACTGTAAGCCTCGTTTCTCTTTCTCCGACTCTGAACCTTATTTCTCCCGAGGATTAGACCCATACTTCTCCCGTCTCAGAAGAGTTAGTCCGTATCAGTCAAGCAGAATACATCGACCAGATACTAGGCACTTTCTCAAATAATGTTAGAAATAACTAATAACTTATTTAATAACTCACACATTATTAGTATCATAGATCAATCTTTATCATTCTGACAGGACACTTGCTAAGATTATGTTAGAAATAGCTTATAATAACTTATTTAATAACTTACACATTGTTAGAATTAAAGATCAAACATGATCTCCACATACGTTTTTCGGACAACATTGCGATACTTTCTCAACTAATGTTAGAAATAGCCAATGAGTTATGAAACATCTCACACATTGTTAGAAATATATGTTTAACTTGATGAGTCTGTCCGCCATTGCTCATCAATCAACATTAACCGATACTTTCTCAGATAATGTTAGAAATATCTAATAACTTATTAAGCATGGCAGACATTGTTAGAATTAGATATCAACCTATATCAAACTATTATAAGCTATAACATGATGAGGATTTGTTAACACAGACAAAAAGACTTTCTTTATTTTTCAGTAAAACACCAATAACCATACTATATATATTGCATAGAGGAAAAAACGTATATTGTTATTCGTAATCTTGAACAAAAAGTTACACTTACTTGTCAATTAAAAATCTTCTTTTTCAGGTAAAATGGACGAACCATTGCTCTCATACCAATGAACCCGGATTCGTGAAACCAAGAGAAAACTCACCGACAAAGAAGAGAAGAGAACATAACGAGAAAAAGGTAATTTTATAGTGTTTTTTATTAGCACATGCACACCTACTCCCCCCTCCCCCCCCTCCATATGGGCAGCCCCACACCTTCCATTTACATTTGTTAAATTGCACATCTAAAGTTCTTATTCAAGAAAATAAGCTCTCTTGTATGGTTGAAAATTACCCAACTTTTTACTCAAATCCAATCATAAACAATTTTGAAAACTTAAATATTTAATTTAACTAAAATAAGAAGGGAAAATTTAATCTTTAGTTATAAATTGCAAACATTTTGCGAGGTTTGCACTTTGCAGTTTGCACAAACTGTTCCCGCGGCATCCAACCCAAATTAAATTTTTTTGTAAACATTTCTAAGATTTTACGCGCTTCTTATTTATAAGTTAATATCAAAATAGTTATTTTATATTTTTATTTTAAAAACATTTTTACGACATCTTTAAGGAGCGAGAGCTAGGCTTAATTTTAAATGATCTTTATTTAAAAGTATCATTTCAGATTCACAACGGTACCCTTAAACGCTTTATCTAATCAAGGGTTAATTTGATATCCATGTTCATATAATTTTGAAAACTGAATATTTTCAGTTGTGGTTTCCCTGTAAATTTTAATGCAGAATTAATCAGAATTAAAAGCTATTAAAAAGGCAAAAATGTCTATTCTTACTAAAAGATTATCTATTAACATTGAAAACTAATTAATATCAATTAAGTTCACATTAAACTTATTAGTTTTAACCAGCAAACTATTAAAGTTGCTGGATAACGTCTTATTCAATAATAAATTATTTTTTAAAATGTTTTTAATAATTTTTTCTCTGTAGAGGATGCTGCGCCCCCCCCCTTCCACATACCCCCGGCCCAACAGTTTCTATAAACCTTATTTAGAGAAGATGTTAAATTTAAAAGGAAAAATAATTTTCATTACCTTTAAATAAAAGTGTTGACGAGAAATATAAGATAAAAAAAACAAGAATACTGTTATAAGCTTGGTTATAAGTAAATATATTTGTTTTTTATCTTGAAAAATTGTTAAAAACGGTACAAAATGTATTATGAACGCTGTCTGTTTTCTAAACACTGTATTAAATGTTAAGAACTCTGTTGAAGATTTGTTTTAACCGCTGTGCAAAATGTTTCCGAAACACTATAAGATGTATTCTAAACACTGTTTAAAATGTTTTATGTTTTTAAACACCGAACAAGACGTGTTAAACACTGTAAAAAGTGTGTTTTGAATAATACCAACATGTCCTGAATAACGTACAAAATCTGTTTAATACACTGAACAAACTGTGTTATAAACACTGTACAAAATGTGTTATAAACACTGTACAAAATGTGTTATAAACACTGTACAAAATGTGTTCTGTCCTTCTCTATTTTCTATTTGATAGAAGACAGTAAAAGTTCTTCTATAATAAATTCAAAATTCAATTTATCAGGAAAAAAAATCAATCTCTCGTTTTAAAAAGTTTCAAATATTTGTTTTATTCACATTTATCTCGAGGCCGAATTTAAAGAATTTGAGCCGCGGCTCAAATATGGTTGGTTCCACTTAAAATTTTATTCAAGTTTTGATTTAAGTCGGCTCTTAATTGAAACCGGTTTTTGGGGGATTTGAGACGCGGCTTGAATTCATTAAATTCTGACGTAGGTTAAAGATCCTGAAAGGTTCCGTCAGGCCTTATTACGGATCCAAATTGATCCGAAAAAAAATTGAAAAAACAAGAAAAAAGTTTGCTTTCATGTAATTGAAGGAGCCATAAGCTGCCCCCTAATTTCCAGAGGGATCACTACCCCTCCCCCCATTTTCCTTAACCCGCCTCTGTTTTCAATAATATAAAAAAGCTTGATTAAGTCAGAAAAATGGAAAAAAGAAATTTTTTTCTGTAACTATATAATCTCTAATCTTACCCTCTGATACAGAGAAAATATGTTTTCACAAAATTAACTATGATGGGGTTTTATATATTTTTATGACACTTTTGTGCACTTGTTTTGATACATTGAGATGCTTTTTAGTTATTTTAATTTTACTTTATGGTGCAGTAGTCAATTTAATGTTATTGCGAGATGAATGTCCACAGAGTACGGAATACATAGAGAAAAAATAAGAGCGATCCCTCGGTGTGAATATTTTCAGTCAGAAAAGTAGGTTAAAGTGTACATTTCTTGTAAATACACAGCAGAATATGTTCCCTGGAAAATCCACAACAAGTTGTTCTTTTCTTTCAGTTGTAAAATTAACTTGCACTTTAATAAAATCATTATTTGATTTAAGATTCAAAAGTCAAAATCATTTTTATTTAAATTGTTTTTCTAAAAGGAATTTCTGGGGCCCCAAAGGTTCCATTCCATCAATTTGTAAAGAACGCAGTACGCAGTACGGTTATAGAACAAAAAAATTGTGGTATTTTGTACTTAAAAGCACTCAATTCATTATCTGTTCGGTGGAGGTGTGACGAGGAGTATGAAATAGAAGAGAGATGAAACTGAAGCGTCCCGCCCACCATATGATTATAAATGCTTTGCAGATTGTATTTGTATAAGAAATTTTTGTCTGATGTGCAATTACCGCGTATGCAATAACCTATTCTGAATATTTCATATACAAATGGAGTACCGTCTGCAAAGCATGTATAATCAATAATCATATGGTAGGGCGGGCCGTTTCAGTTGTATCTCCCTTCTATGTCATACTCCGTGGGGTATGATTATTGATTATAATTGATAATATAATAATATAATTGCTTTTATGAAATTGATTTATGAATTTTCAGAAAAAGTATATCCCAACACACTGTTACAGTGCAAGTGTGGAAGTTGAACAAACAAAAATATAAAATAATGACAAATTTTGAAATACATAAACCGACACATTTGGAAAAAATTTGTCCGTAATATTAAACTTACAGAAATAAATTAGAATTTACAAACACTTTTCGCAGTTTAGAAATATTAGGATTTAATGTTGTTGTTTGATATCCCTAACCTCCTGTTCATTATATCAAACAAATGTCGAAACATATTCGCTAGTTAATTATTCCAAACCAAATGTTAGGTTTTCTTCTAACAGTAAATTCTTTACTATAGGATGAGTGAGTTTACAGATGATATAGAGATGGGACTGAACAGTGACAATAGTTTGGATGAATACTTCCTTGATAATGATACCTTTGGCTTGAATAATAGTTCCAACAGCACAGGTGGTTCTAATCCTGAACTAGAGATGGTCATACATTCCTTTACTCATGATACTCAGGTAAACATGTAGATATTTCCGCTTCTTCAACGAATACAAAATTTTGCGCATTTTCCGGAATTTTGCTAAATTTTACATTTACTTCTTGATTTTTTGCAAACATATCCAGATTAACTGTTTAAATTAAATTTAGTTAACACTTTTTTCTTCAAAAAGAAAATATTTACAAAGAAGTTTTAGTCAGACACACATTATTAATCTTGGCACACTCCTTGTGTGAATGGCAAAAAAGTTATCCGAGGCTGGTGATGCGAAGAAGAAAATAAAAAGGATAAAAATAGAAACAGGGTATTTAAAAATATAAAGAAAATTTAGTAACCATTTGAAATATTCAAGATTTACCTAATTTTTCTTGAAAGTAAATTGTTGAAAAACTCCTTGAAATATTGTCCGTCTTTTCTAAGCTTATTGGGAGATCCTGTATAGGATAATTGGCAATCAGTGGAAGGATGGAAGGACCTTATTACATTTTTGATCTATTCATGAAGGTTATCTGACCGGGTCCAAACTACGCAGAGACCTTTCATCCTGAGGCTGAAACTTTTTTGCGCTAATTCCCATTCACTGAACTTGATATCCACGACATAAACTTTTAAATTGAAGGAATTGAGTTTAATTTGAGTAATTCAAACTGCGCTATAATTTGAAAAATATGGTTTCTTTCAAATTTCATTGTTAACCCTTGACATCTGAACAGAACTGAGTTCTTGACACTTGATAAGTGAATTGATTAAATGATTAAATGATTGATTGATTGATTTAGGTTCTGAAAGGCGTGACTCACTTTGCAGTTATTTCTGCATACACGGTTCTTTGCCTCTTCTCAGGTTAGAAAAAACAAAATTAAGAAAACAATTAGAAAAAAATAATAAAAAAATAAAACTATGATAAAGTGGGGACTGGGGTTTCCTGGCAAATTCCAGGGTTGCCTTCAAATGATAAGACTTCACAAAGGACTGTTCGAGATGTATTCAGTCCTATACTATACTTTAGTGGTTCAGTGCAACTGCATAACTTTTTTGGCAAATCATTATTATTTATACCAATAAAGAATTTAGCATTATTATCATTATTATTGTTATTGGGGTTTTAAGAGTTTTTGGTTGTTGCTAAAGTCTTATTCTTTGTGAGTAACCCTGTTTGTAATCAGCTTTATTATATCCGAAATTCCTCACTGTAAAATATTGATATTGATAATTTTAGTGATTGGAAATTCTTTGGTGATGTTTGCTTTCATGGGCAGAAAACAGCTCAGAACAGCCAGGTAGTTAATTCAGTAACAGTACTAGGAAACAGCTGCAGTAACAGCCAGGAAGATACTTCAGTAACCGCGCTAGAAAACAGCTGACTAACAGCCAGTAGGGCTGGGCACGTTCCAACTTTTTCTAGCCGTTTTGTTAACGGTTAGTTCCAACCGTTAAAAAATAAAAATTTTAGTTTTCCGTTGATCTTAAAGGTAAGAACAAAACGTTTGTTCCGTTAACGGCATTTTCCGTTTTATAAAAAATTTGTCAAACGCCGTAAGTGCTCAAATTCCCTGTCTTCTCTACATTCTCTACATTTTTCTTTTAACAGTCATTGCTTAAAAGCTGAAATTATTTTCATTATTTTATTTCACTGGTAAAGAGTTAAGAAAAAATTAACATACTAACAAGCAAACGTTACCACACTGTGATAATGTACAATGCAATATGAGTTTGACAGTATGAAGTAAAACCTCAGAGTATATATATTCTGAGAGTAAAACCAAGTGACAAACAGAAAGGAATACATTTTCATTTATCCAAAAAAGCAAAACTTTCTGAATCTACATCTAAATCTGAACCAGGAACTTTTCCATTTGGATGGCAAGAAACAAACAAAAAAGGGTCTAAACAGAAAAAACAATGCCAGGCTTATCAAGATCCATGTTAATAAAAAACTAGATTTTACTTGTTGACAATAATTTAAAAAAAAAAAAAAACATATTTTCATAGAAAATCTGTGTTCCGTAGAAAAATTCTGCTTCCCTTATTTCCATAGACACACTATATAAGGATGCAGTAGAACCAGGGAGTAATGAATAGAATAACTGACGCGGCTCGCCCTACCATGATTATACATGCTTTGCCGACGGGTACTCCATTTGTATAAGAAATATTTGTCTGGTGTACAATTACCGCGTTTACAATAACCTATATTTTGAATATTTCTTATACAAATGGAGTACCCGTCTGCAAAGCACGCATAATCATATGGTAGGGCGAACCGGGTCAGTTATATCTCCCTTCTATGCCTTACTCCCTGAGTAGAACCATAGAAAATATTACACATCAACTCTGTGACAGTACACAATACAACCATGTGACAGTGTCTGTGTGCAGAGTAAGTTTTATTTATATTTAGATCTTTAACATATCATTAGAGGTCATTAATATTCAATTTGATTTTATTTTAGGAATTTCGATCACTAATTAGGCGTGCACCCAAAAAATTGGAAGATTTGAGCCAAAAATGAAGGCAGGCCCCCCCCCATGTGCCAACTCCACCATCCCCTTTACGATAGATTAACACAATAGAAATAATTGAAATAATAATATTTAGTTGTAAAATTTAAAAAATTCAAAATTAGTGGGAAATTTTTGAAATTTTAAGCAGAAAAAAATGAAATAACAAAATTCACCGTTTTTTAAAAATTAGTTTTTTTTCAAAGACGACTAATCCGTTTCGTTAACAATTTAAAAATTAACGGTTTTTGCCGTTCTTTAATGGACTCTTCCGTTAATTTTCGAAAACCTACATTCCGTTAATAGAACTTTGCCCAACCCTAACAGCCAGGTAGATACTTCAGTAACTTATAACTTATTAAAATATCTAGGAAACAGCTATGAACAATTGATTATTACAATCAATTAAGGTATATAATTATTCAAAGGAATTATAAAAGTGATTTCAAAAGATCCTCAATTGTAGAAGGGTATGTAATTGATTCAGTATTTAAACATATGCCTTTTAAAGGATCATGGAGATATCCTTATTTTTACAGATAAAACTTAGTGATAGTGTATACACTCAAGTTTTTACTCAGTCAATTTTTAACTAAATAAAAGAAAAAACAATTGTTAAAAGGTATTATTGTAAATTAAGCATGCCACTCTATAATGGAGGCCACTTAAAGTTACGTCTACAGACCCTTTAAGAACAATATTTTTTTTAAGGAACATCTTCATCTTCAACTTGGCATTCTCAGACTTGCTGTTCTCTCTGACCATCCCGTTTACAGCACTGGATGGACTATCCAATCATTGGCCACTAGGGGACTCAATTCTGGCTTGCAAGTATGTTACTGTTACAAAGCACTGAAAATGAAAACTTCGGGTCGGTATTAATTTTTTATTGTTATTCTTATTTCAGGTTTGTAAAGACTATGCCTTGCATTGCAGTGTTTATGTCCTCTCTAACCATTGTGGCAATTGCCCTAGACCGATATAGAGTTATTGTTTCTTCATCCGGCAAACAGGTGATTTTATACATATCCCTGATACAGCTGGCGAACAAACAGGTGATTTTATACAAAACTCTGATACAGCTGGGGAACAAACAGGTGATTGTATACATAACTCTGATACAGCTGGGGAACAAACAGGTGATTTTATACATAACTCTGATACAGCTGGGGAACAACCAGGTGATTTTATACAAAACTCTGATACAGCTGGGGAACAAACAGGTGATTTTATACATAACTCTGATACAGCTGGGGAACAAACAGGTGATTGTATACATAACTCTGATACAGCTGGGGAACAAACGATCCCCCTCTCTCTATTTTTCTGCCTAACCTCTCTCATTTTTGAGACTGAAGTCTTGGAACTTCTTTATTTTTACCCATTAAACAGAACTGGATGGAACAACTAGTTGTCTAAACTTGGTGTTAACGTACACTGACCAAAAATTTAAGTTTAAGTCAAGATTTTTGCCACCAGATTTCGCCCAATTTGTGTTAACACTCAGTTATGGCACGTATAAATCCACTTTGAAACTTAACTATAACTACACTTCTGGATGGCAAACGTGGGTTAAAACTCGTCTTTAAAAATCTCTGTTTGCTGGGTCAAAGGATTTTAGTAAAAACTAATTTTAGAAATTAATACAACAGGGTACATAACTTAAATGTTTCACTGGATATGATGATTAAGGAACAATGTGTAAATGTGTGTATGGTAGATTAAATATTTAAAATTTGTGTATATCCGGGACTCCGGGAGCTTAATTGATACATACATTATTCTCTGAAAATGAAATTGTTCAACATAAACATAAAAGAAAAGATAAACAATATAATATTAAAACATAAATGTATTTTATAAAAAGAATGACTAAGGTTAGGCAGCCATTTGTATAAAACATCCTTACTTATATTATACTTTCGGCATTTTCTGAACAAATTTAAATCTTCTCGTTTTCTCATTCTTTTATCTGAACATTCCCTTTCATTAGATCGGAGAACTTGGAGCCTGGCTTCTTCTCCCCTTCATCTTCATCCTCTCCTTCATTCTCTCTACCCCGGTACTGATGGCCTCTACCCTCGACTCCCTAGAGAACCTTCTGGTAACTTTTATTATTTTTGTAGTATACATACTTGCGCCTCTAGTGGTAAATCGTACATTAAATTTCAATGGAGTTGAAACCATGTGTACTGTACTCAGCCACTAATGTACTCTATAATTTTTAACTCTATCAAGAACTAAATGGGGTAACAAAGTAACGCTTATACATTGCATAACTCCCCAAAGAGTAATGACAAATTTTTATTTAAAAATGCACCAATTTCAATTAAAAAATCATCGAATGAGTTTACTTTTTTGTAAATAATAATTTAAAATGGCAACTTAAGGAGCAAATTGATAATAGAAAAGGGTGCGCCCTGGCCCCTGAAAGCCTTGTATAAAGTAGATATTATAGATGAGGACAGTTCACATACAATATGTCCATCATTTGAATTTAAAGCATCCAAAGCACCTAAAATGACATTCCTTTATAAAAAGCTGGTTTTTTGGTATGAAACAATTTTCATTTTTTACAAAGGAATGTCATTTACTCTCAGACAAATTAGAATCTGCAATGGAAATTTAAACCCACGAGGGATTCAATAATAGAGAGTAAACGATACATTCATATTGCTAACAATATCAATTTTTTGTATGCTTTCAATGATAGGAATAGGAATATTAAGAAATGAATGATAAGAATGCTTATATGAGTGTGAACTGTGCAGTTTTTTTTATAAATTCAGTTCTAAACATTTTTCGTCTTTGCACACTCAACAGTTTCTTTCATGATTTTCTTCTCATTTCATCTTCTTTTGTTTAATTTCTGTAGTACTTTCCAATTACAATTTAAAATATTAAAATGAAACTGTTTTCTGTCACCTAAAAAGAGAATCACCATCAAACAGAACTGGATGGAACAATCGTGTTGTTCAAAACTAACAAATGAGCGAGCTTTAATTTAAACCTATAAAGTTCTGTAAAATAAGGAATTCGGGTTTAAATCAAAAATCCCAGACTCATTTATTACATCATAAGTTGTTTACATGAATACTCAAGTGCCGCAACATTTTCCAGAGAATCACATTTGAGATACTGCTGGGGTGAATCCGCATTTGAACTACTGCTGTGTGAACTATTGATCATTTGAACTATTGATCGTTTGAACTTCTGATAATGACGTAATTTCCTGTAGTACAAACAACACATTATTTACTCATGTAAACTAATAAATATGCAGTTTAAACAATCATAACAAACTAGTTTAAATGATCAAAAAATATTTTACCATTGAACAGGAAAATAATTCAAATAACCAAAAAATAGTTTAAAGAAAATAGTTCAAATGAAGCATTTTAATAGCTCAAATGAGCAAAAAATAGTTCAAATGAGCAAAACAAATTTCAACAATTTCCAACACAATAAAATATTTAGGGTTAGGTTAGGCTAAGCCACTTTCTGGGCTGAGCGTGAAGCTAGGACAGGCTAGGGGGCCGAGCGCAGCGGCTAGGACAGGCTGACTAACTTTATCCATGTGTTAAATATGAGATGCTCGAGTGTTGTGTCAACTATTTTTTGGCACATTTTAGCTATTTTTTGCTCATATGAACTATATTTTTGCTCATTTGAACTATTTTTTGGCTCTTTTTAACTATTTTTTTCTCATGAAATATTAGTTGGCTCATTTGAACTATTTTTTTGCTCATTTGAGCTACTTTTTGGTTCATTTGAACTATTTTTTGGTTCATTTGAACTATTTTTTGGTTCACATTTTGAACTATTTTTACAATAGTTCAAATGAACAATAGTTTAAAAAGTCAATAGTTCAAACGGCAGTAGTTCAAACTAAATAGCATCGCTGCGGAGACTTCCGCCCTGGGTTTAGATACTTAACTCAATAAAAGTTAAATATTTAAAGTAAAGTTTTAAGTTACGGTTTAATTTAATTCATGCACCAGTGACATTTTAGCTTAAACTTTACATTTAGCTTGAAATTCGCGTTCTTTAGTTTACGAGGTAAACTCCACTTTAACTAAGTTTCTGTTTATTGGGTAGCAAAATTCTTTCATAAAAAAACACAAATCGTATTTGTGAAAACAATTTTTTTTAAAGGGACTGTTGTTGTAATTTTCAGTGATCCTTCATTTGAAGAGTGACATTTCCATGTCACAACGGTACCCTGTTAAACTAAAATCTGGCAAATAGTGTGGAAGATACCTTCCACAACCAGCGCACCACTTCATAGAGAAACTACAATATCAAATAAACACTTTTCAAAGAGAAAAAAATAAATGGCTCATGCATTCTTGGTCAGAAAACCTTTTAAAGGTTTCCGTTGTGTATGGAGCAGGCTGCTCTATACATGGTTAGGTTGAGTATCGAACATGCTGCTCTATACATGGTTCCGTTGTGTATCGAACATGCTGCTAAATACATGGTTCCTTTGCGTATCGAACATGCTGCTCTATACATGGTTCCGTCACGTATCGAATATGCTGCTCTATACATGGTTCCGTTGTGTATTGAACATGCTGCTCTATACATGGTTCCGTTACGTATCGAATATGCTGCTCTATACATGGTTCCGTTGTGTATCGAATAGGATGCTCTATACATGGTTCCGTTGTGTATCGAATATGCTGCTCTATACATGGTTCCGTTGTGTATCGAATAGGATGCTCTATACATGGTTTCGTTGTGTATCGAACATGCTGCTCTATACATGGTTCCGTTGTGTATCGAATATGCTGCTCTATACATGGTTCCGTCGTGTATCAAATATGCTGCTCTTTACATGGTTCCGTTGTGTATCGAACATGCTGCTAAATACATGGTTCCTTTGCGTATCGAACATGCTGCTCTATACATGGTTCCGTTACGTATCGAATATGCTGCTCTATACATGGTTCCGTTGTGTATTGATTATACTGCTCTATACATGGTTCCGTTACGTATCGAATATGCTGCTCTATAAATGGTTCCGTTGTGTATCGAATATGCTGCTCTATACATGGTTCCGTTGTGTATCAAATATGCTGCTCTATACATGGTTCCGTTGTGTATCGAATATGCTGCTCTATACATGGGTAAGTCCCTCGAACCGTGTACTTTTCCAAAAATACACTGTTTTTGCTTTTAGAATTAAAGATTGTTTTTTTTAGGAAAAGATCTTTGGACTTCAAGATCACTACCGAGCTCAAATACAGGGTGTTCTAATCTGTTATGAGGTAGAAATAAATATGATTTCCTTTTTATTTGAAAAAAAAGGTTTTAGCTTGATCCTTGTCCCTTGGTAATTTCCTATTAGTATTACATCCATCTGGGAAATTGCTTATTTTTCATTTCAAAAACTGTCCTACATCTTCAGAGCGTCCCATATCATATTGGATTATGCTCCCAGGTTTAACGTTAAAATACGCTAGTGTTTTCTGTATGCAAATTCTTATATTAGGCAATTACAATTTTTTAAAATGATTAAATTTTTTTAAAATTTTCTAATTAGTCCCGAAAATAGCAATTTATAGCCATAAATGATCTGAAATGATGTGGGAACCCCTGTACTTGCGGGGGAAAACATTAATTGGTATAAAGAAGAGGGGTATTTTACACCATGCAAAAGTTTAATATAATCCTAGTGCATGGTAAAGAAAATCGATGTTAGGTACTTTTCCAAAGGATTTTTCCCAAGTGGCAATTTCATAAATGTGCAATTTACCAAGCGGCAACTTCCCATCTATGTCCCAGCCGCAGCGCTAGGCCCCCAATCTGTTCTAGCCACGGCGCTCGGTCCCCTAGCCGCAGCGCTCGGTCCCCTAGTCGCAGCGCTCGGCCCCCAGTGCAAAGTTGCCGCTTGGGAAATTGTCACTTGGAAAGTTGCCCTTGGGAAAATGCCTTTGGGAAAGTACCTAACACTGGATGGATAGAAACAGAAGATAGATGGATAGAAACAGTAGATAGTTGGATAGAAACAGTAGATAGCTGGATAGAAACAGTATATAGATGGTGAGAAACCGTAGATAGATGGTTAGAAACAGTAAATGGATAAATAGAAACAGTAAATGGATGGATAGAAACAGTAGAGAAATGGACATAAACAGCAGATAGATGGATAGAAACAAAAGATAGATGAATAGAAACAGGAGATAGATGGATAGAAACAGAAGATAGATTGATATAAACAGAAGATAGTTTATTAAGTTAGTCTACCTTTGCGTGCCGCCATGCATCCTATAATTATAAACTTATATAACACAAACACACATGCACACATGTAACCATCAGTTGTATAAATGTACGATGTGTATTTTTAATGGAAACTAAATTGTTTCATAACTTATTAATCATGAATCGAGTCTTTGCTAAGAGGTCAAACTTGTAATCCCTATATTTTCGCAACCTAATTGTCTAACCATTTGATATTTCAAATTTGGATTATTTGATCTGAAAGATTTATAGTTTTTAATATCTAAGGTATACAACCTTAGGTTGCAAATATTTTTTTTGAGGTACTAGCTAAAGTACCCGGTGTTGCCCGTGGAATAATTTGAATTTTGAAAAAAAAATTAAATGTTGCAAACAAAATTTCGAAGAACTTTATTATATAGATTAAAAAATGGGAGAATGAAACAAACGTGTAATAGCCATTTTTTCTGTAAATTGCATTGACCCCGACGAGTTCTTTTTTGAAGTTCCTGTTTTGAAGGGTCAACAGTTCGCTTTTAAACTTTGGGTAATGTAAATCAATTAATTCTCATCTTCTTGACTTTTACGAACTTGACTTGACTTGACTTGACTTGACTTGACTTGACTTGACTTGACTTGACTTGACTTGACTTGACTTGACTTGACTTGACTTGACTTGACTTGACTTGACAAAATTAAATAAGATCTAAAACTCTACGTTAAAACAAATTAAATGAGCCGCTAAAAAGTAAAACCATATTTACATTCCCAAGAGACAAAGAACAGAAATGCGCAAACTGTAATTTATTCAACTTCACGTTTCTTGTCGGATTAATCCTTTAAAAATAAACCTTAAAGGGACTGTCGACGTAATTTATATCATCGTTATTTTGAACAGTTAAACATTTTAAGTGTTAAAAGCGTTACATTAACAACATTACCCTTTAATCCTTTATCTGAGAAACAATGAGAAAGATATCGTCTGTTTTATTTCTTGAAAATTTTAAAATTATAATTTCTTTTAAATTAATTCCTTTCATCTTATTTTCTATTGTAGGATTGGACCTTTGGAGTTAAGAGACAGGCATCTAAGCATGATAGAATATGGTAATTTTTTAGCAACTAAAAAATTGGTGTCTTTTTAGTTATTTTTGTTTAATTTAAAAAATCTGACATTTTGTTCTTAATTCAAAGCAAATGTTTTTAATTTTAAAATATTTGAATTCTAATTAACAAATTTTAAACAAACTGTTATATTTTCAAGAATTAATTAATTACAATTTTTACAATATTCAATTTGCAATATTTACAGTAATTAATTTACAATTCTTAAACTATTCAATTTTACAATTATTAAACTATTCAATTTACAATTTTTAAAATATCCAATTTACAATTCTTACAATATTCAATTTGCAATTTTTACAAAAATTAATTTACAATTATTAAACTATTCAATTTACAATTATTAAACTATTCAATTTACAATTTTTAAAATATCCAATTTACAATTCTCACAATATTCAATTTGCAATTTTTACAAAAATTAATTTACAATTATTAAAATATTAAATTTGCAATTGCTACAATATTCAATCTATAATTATTACAATATTCATTTTACAATTCTTAGAATATTAAATTTACTCTCAATACAGTATTCAATTTACAATTTTTATAATATTTAATTTGCAATTATTTTTAATTTTTAATTTACAGTTATTACAATATTCAATTTACAAGCATTAGTTATTACATTATTCAAAGCCATTAGTAAATAATAAAAAAATAACATATCTATTATCTACGTATACACTAGATTCCTAAAATGTCAATCTTTGTAAAAGCTATTCTTTAATCAAGAAAATGTTTTTCTATCATCTGAAGGCCTCTATAAAGGTTGTGTTAAAAAATTACTTTTAAAGAATTATTTCTACTTGATGTTTGTTATTGTAAATTAAATTTGCCAGACATCTGAAGAAATTCAATGCCTTGAAGAACAAAGGTTTCTTGCAAATGGATTCTTGCAAAATGTTTAACATCTCCTTTTTTTTTCAAACATATAAAAGCCTTTTTCAAATAAAAAATAATACAATTACACTCTTCATTGAAAATCAAATTGAGGAGGAATTACGAGGTTGCAAATTCCCATTAGTACAACCTAATGCACTGTAAGAATGTTTAGATTTGTCCGTGTGAAATACAATGTTACAAAGGATGAGACTTTACAGACGACTGTACGGAATTCACACCGCCTGTTTCTTCATATTAATGATTCCCTTCAACTGTAAACTTGTTTCTGTCTTTGCCCGATCATTAAAAATGCCATAAAAAGACTATGTTGCAGGCAAAAGAATTAATTCAACCTTCAAAACGTAATATTTAAAGAGTTTTATGTCGTCTTTATAGTTTCATCCTTTGTGTACAACCCTGTAACTCCTGGTATAAACAGTTGTTTTCTTTTATCGTATTTTAGCCAATTTTCTTAAAATTGTGCAGTGAACGTTCCCAATTCAAAAAAAGTGCACATTTTTTTAAACGAATGCTTTTTTGAATTGTAAAAAAATCTAATTTTAGGTTCACAGTGTACTCCAGTGGAATCCAGTTCTTGATTCCTCTGATCATCATCTCCGCCATCTACTGGAGAATATACCTCTTCCTCAAGGTATTATAATTATTGTTGTTATTTATATAACTTTTATTATTATTTTTATTATTATTATTATTATTATTATTATTATTATTTTGTTACATTATTATATTATTATATCATTATTATAATTATATTATTATTATCTTTATAAATTTTAGTCTTCTCAAAAGTTCTTCAATATTAAATTAAAATCAAATATTAAATTTTATATTATTTGACGTGCTGCATATTTAAATATTAAAGTAATATTTTAGAACATTAATTTTTGTATGTACCCGACCTTGCTAGGACATGGAGAGGTTTACCCTCATATTTTTTAGAACAACCGATATCAGGTCCAGGCTATAAATGAAAAGCAGAGAAAAACCAACAAAATTCTTCTCGCCATTTCAATCACATTCTGTGTCAGGTAAACTGCTTAACCTGGTACGCTCTAACTATATAATAAAGCGCTTTATATGTTCTTTATAGCTGACAAAACAGCCGGCTGGACCAAATTGACTGAATTTTTTCTAAGGGAACCCCTGGGTAACCTGGGCATAACATAGCTAGGGTTAAAAATTACGGAATTTTTTGAAATTATTATTTTAGACCAAGCGCGGGTAAACGGCGGGAGTAAGACTGTGTAAACTGGACAATGCCCAGCATTTCAGCTAGTAATTGTAATAAATAAAAAATTTCGAAGACTATTGCGGATTTGCCATTGAAAAGATGCCGTTTTTTTTAAGTGACAAGTCCAATTCACAATAGTACCCTGTTTACCTTTATCTGAGTAACCACGAGGAAGATATCTTCGTTTTTTAAAACTATTTTTGTTCATGTTTTTTCAACAGGGTTTCAAATGTCACTTTTATTGAGAAACCACAATTACAAAAAAAAATTTTGCTATAAGGGAACCGTTGTGAATAAGACATGTCACTTGCTTGCTTAATAAGAATCCTTGATGTAAAGTGAACTTGTTATAAAAGCCCACGCGCATTGGACTATTTGAAGTCATAACCTGAGTCTAAAAGTCGTCTTCCTATTTCAGAGTTTTCTGGTTATCACTGTACTTTTAACAGACGTAAACCTAAAATATTATTTCATTTGAACTTTATGATTTCTTCAGCTGGTTACCGTTCAGCGTGTTCTGTCTTCTCAGTGAAATCTTCAACTTGTTTTCCGATCCAGGTAAAACATAGTTTAACGTTAAATTAATGTAAATTACATATTGATTGATTGAGAGAAGAACAATAAAAAATTTATTTTCTTATTTGTAACCGGATAAATTTGGTTTTTTCTTACTTGTGCGTAAAATCAAAACAAAGATCTACTAGGTCACAAAGTACTAAATTTGGCCTTCTTCTTCTAGTTCACTGTGTTTTACTTTTCAAAACGCCATAAAAAAATGATAATTCTGAAAATATGAATCTGCTCTATGACAATAAAAAGTTCTTACGTTTGTTTTAAGCATAATATGTATATTGTATACCCTGAAGTTAAAACTTTTGTTAAAACACATTTTAACGCAAAAAACTAAATTTATAGTTTTAAAAAAATGCATTTGCTCAGTGACAAAAAATCTAGATTTTTTAGTCAACAATTAAAAGTTAAAATCGAAGATTGGCGCAAAGCGTTCTGAAATCTTGTACGCTTTACCTCATTAATTTTAATAAAAACGTACTCTGTGTTCATGGGAATTTTCTTTATTCATATTTCACTTTTTTATGAGAAAAATACTTTTTTTAATGTTCGTCTTGTTGTTTTATTAAAGGAACTGTAAGCGTAAGACCCTCCATACAAAGCTGGCAATATCCGATCCACGACAGTACCCCCTGAGACCTTTATCTGATCATTTATGTGGAAGATATTTTCGGTTTTCTAGGTTTAAAATTGCTAAATTGTTTTGCATTGAGGGTCCCTTTAAATTTAGCTGACAGTCCCTTTATTTTGTAGAGAATATGATGCTTGTATTCTGTTTGTGTCATCTCCTTGGACTCACCAGCTCCTGTTCTAATAGTATCCTGTACGCTTTCCTTAATGATAATTTCCAGAAGGTAAGTTTCAAATACATTTTTAACGAGGGGTGTATGTTTCCTTGAAAGATCATTCCCTCTATCCTCTTTTTTAAAATAATTTTTTTCCCAAGAAGATTTTAGGGTTTTCATTAAAATAGGGAAACAAAATGATTTTTAGGGGAATAAAGATAACAGTTTAGGTAAAGTACATACAATATAGATAACATTTTAGGTAAATTACATATAATATAGATAACATTTTAGGTAAAGTACATATAATATAGATAACATTTTAGGTAAAGTACATATAATATAGATAACATTTTAGGTAAAATACATATAATGTAGATAACATTTTAGGTACATATAATATAGATAACATTTTAGGTAAAGTACATATAATATAGATAACATTTTAGGTAAAATACATATAATGTAGATAACATTTTAGGTAAAGTACATATAATATAGATAAAATTTTAGGTAAAGTACATATAATATAGACAAAAGTTTAGGTAAAATACATATAATATAGATAACAGTTTAGGTAAAGTACAAAGAATATAGATAACAGTTTAGGTAAAGTATATATAATATAGATAACAGTTGAAGTAAAGTACATATAATATAGATAACAGTTTAGCTAAAGTACATAGAATATAGATAACAGTTTAGGTAAAGTACATATAATATAGATAACAGTTTAGGTAAAGTACATATAATATTGATAACAGTTTAGGTAAAGTACATATAATATAGATGACAGTTTAGGTAAAGTACATATATCATAGAAAACAGTTTAGGTAAAGTTCATATAATATAGATAACATTTTAGGTAAAACAGTGTAAACATGCAAGGGACATTGCTTTTCCTTTGATTATATGTCTTTATTTCTAATTTCCTTAATATGTTTATGATCCTAGTACAACAGGGATTTACAAAAGAAAATATTTATAATTTATATATTTGTTAATCATAAAAGAGTCTCTATTTCTCAAATACTCATTTAAGCTTTTGCTCTCTTCAAACATTATTTTTTTGCTTTTCATCAAAGAATTTTTATACTTTCTATACTTTAAAAACAAACAACATAAAATATCTTTAGACATTTTACGAAACATTTTTTTAGAAAAGATAATTTTTATAAAAATAATTTTTAGGAAATTTTCCAAATATTTTCCTGTTTCAAACAATCACCGAGGTTTACCAGACGCACACAGACTCCCAGAGAGAGGGTAACTTTAATTTTTAATATAAAATGGACTGTAGACTATAATTTAAACCCACTGTATCAGAGTGTTATGTCCGATTACCCATGGTGCCATCACATTATTTGTCTGAAACAAATAGCCAAGCCAAGAAACATGGTTCACGCAATGCAAAGAAAAACTGAATCATCCAACGACTATTAGTATTTCTGTGGTTAAAACTTAACTCTTGATGACGTACACAAATATAGAGAGGGTCACTTAAACATAATCTACAGTCCCCTTAATTATAATAAAAAAAATTCAATAAAAAGTAATCAATGGATAAATATTTTAGAATCTAAACCAATCAATGATGGTGTCAATGTCCCACTGCTCTTCTTCTTTAATCAAGAAATATCGGAGCAGCAACAAAACTGACTCTGCCCCCAGCAGCCAGCTCAACGGATCCTCGGGTGAAATCATTAACGGGAGTCGAGATCATCTTCTTGGTAACAAAGAAGCGGTTTCCTTCATCCCTATGATCTTCAACAACAACCCTGACACCTGCAAGGGTTCTAACAACTGCCAGAGCTCCAAGACCCTCTATGGATCCACTAGAGTTCAAGGTGCTAATAGCTCCAACCAGGAGATAGCCGACACCTATGTTTAGACGATCAGAGATCTAACCATATGCATAGACTAGATATATACACTACACAGACTGCTAATCAGCTTTCACGGGCTGGGTTTAGTAGGTCTATAGTGGTACCGGTACAAAAGGTTTTTGACCGCCATCTAACCGTCATTAACCTAACCTAACACTTTTAACATCAAATCATAAAACTTATGAATTAAGACTATTTTATATTTTGTATCCAAAGAATCCTTAAATATCCCTGAATACAGACGTTTGCTTATTGGTTGTGTACTCCATTTGTACACGATCGAGTTCGTTGTAGAAAATATCGCATATTCAAACCTTATATATATCTCTGTACTCTCTTATCTCTGGATATAACATTGCATAAAATATCAATAATCACAATTCATGTAATTTATAACCAGATAGAAAAATTTTAAAAATAGATATGTTTTGTAGATTCTGAATGGGCTAACCTTGATTACATAGGAGACAGATTAGTTTTGCTTTCCTAAGGAATCAACATTTAAAAAATTGTATTTTCAGCTTTCTAATAATAGAAGGAATCTAAAAATGTTCTTTTAAGATAATCTTTGATTTTCGACAGCTATCAATAAGTTTCTTTTTTGGACAATTTGAAACTTGTACTGAATCTAAACTCACCAAGGATCAATGAACCTTGAAAAGGATCTTATTACAATAATTACTACGTAACAATTATTGCGAAACTGATTAATTGGTAATAAGAATCCCCTGTTTTGTTTGTTTGTTGGAAGAACGGTGTTTCAACCAATGAGTGGTCTAGACGTGTTTCCAATCGGGACCAATCAGAAGCCAGGATTTTTAAACTTCTGCTAGTCCATTATAAAGTTTTTAACCTAGCCAGTCTGATTGTATCTCAATCAAAAATGTTCTTTTCCTAACTGTAAAATCATGTAAGAGTTAATTTTTGAATGGAAGACAAATAAATTCATATTTTTTCATAAAACCGAATGTCTTAAGCGATGGCCCGGAGCTTTTAAATTGCTACTTAACATTAAATCATATCTTCCATTTAAATTTTTTTTTTCTTCAATTTTTTACAAACTTAATTTTTTTCTTCAAACAATAGACCAATTCAATTTTAGAAATAAAATCAAGCAAAATCCTTAAACTGGGACCAAAGTTGTGAAAATCTGAGCCCACTGTGATTCCTATCTTTGGCTCTTGGATTTCGAGGTGCTTGCTGTTTTTCCTTTCATTGAGTAAAAAAAAAAACAAAAAAACAGAAATTTACATTTTTTAACACAATCATTTCTTATATTTTTTATTTGAGTATAAAAAATTGTGTAGTTTAAAATGGAATGACATGAGTAAATATTGATATAAGAAATTGTAATACCCTCTCTGAAGTCATATAAAATTTATGGACTGTCAACTTATTTTATTGTAGTTCTGTATTGTGTATGTTTAATTGTACAATAGGTATTATTTTACCAATGTGAAACTGAAAACAATTTATTCCAACCGAAACAAAATTAAAATAGATTTTTTGGATCGTTCCCAATTTTTGAGAGAAGTCATGTGATGTAGAAATACAAAATAATAAATTCTATTTTCAAATTTACTAAAAATAATATTTATTCTTTAAAAAAAATATTTTTTAATGAGAGCCCAAAATGTATTTTTCTAAACATGATCTTCAATTTTGAAACTGAGAAAACTAGTGATAAATTGTTTAAGATGTCTAAATTAAAGTGTGGTTTATATGTATCGTATTATTGTTGTCTTTCAAATAGTGATTTTAACATTTCAAAAAAACTAAACAATTGCCTCAAATTGAAATTTTCTAATACTCATATCTTTGAAATCTGATGTTTACAGAACTTGGATATTTTAACTTAGTTGTGCCAAATATAATAGTCAAAGTTTGAAACATTAAGGTTGCAAAGATATATGTGACTAAAAGATTAGAGTTTGAGGCAAATGTTCAGAATTATTAAAACTCGGAATTTCATATAACCAACATCGTGAAGTATAAGTGTTATTAAAATTCTTTGAAATTAAAATCTGAGCTGAAAACTTTTGAAGCGAATATCCTTAATCCCGATCTGTTAATTAATCTGGAGATCAATAACAAGAGGAGAACAAGCTATATTTAATCTGGAGGTAAAGAAAGAGAGAGGATTGATTTCGATATCCACCATTCTAAAGTTTACTGTTCTGTTTTACTTTCTTAATAAAGTAACCCCCTATTTATTGTGATACTGTTATTTGTTAATAAATGTTTTTAAGTATATGATATTATTGAACACAAAAATATTAGAGAGACCATGGGGGGACTATTTTGAATAATATTTTTTAGTATATTTTATTTAAAACACTTTGGTGGTACGTCCGAGAGGAAAGGGGGCGGGGGACATACGTATTTGTTTACTATATTTTATTTTACACACAAAACGGTTATATATATAGAGACTATTTGTTAAATGTTTTTTAGTTTATTTTTAGTTTAAACACACAATTAGATAGGGGGGGGGGGGGCAAAATGTTATGATAGATAAATTTTAAAGGATAATTGGCATTAGTTTATTTTTGAAGATTTAGGCTCTCTTTTCAAATTTATAATTTAAAAAGCATTTCTTATCATTTTAGTCTTTTATTCTCTGTTTTAGTATAAGGCAAAATTTATTATTTTATAGTATCTATAAGTTGTGTAACCTATCGTTTACAAGGTTGTAACAAGTACTTGGTTTGCAGGGTATCACTTGCAGGTATATTTGAACATTGCATTATTCAATACTAATATTGTCTAGCTTATGAACCCGGCACTGCCCAGGTTACTCATAATTAACTCTGCCGTTTACCCGCACTTGGTCGATTTTACCGGGAAACTGCATTTTCGCTTTAAAAGTCGAACTACTCAACTTAATTCTCGAACCCAGTCTTTAAGTTCATTCCCGGGGTTTTTGAGTTATAATCTGACAAACAAACAGAGATCCCAACTTTTTATATATAGATACAGGTTTTGAGATGAAATATAAGAAAGGAGATATTTCTTTTTGATTATCATATTACTTTCAGATGCCCAGACAGAGGTACTGTATTGAAAGGGTGCAATGTCATTTGTAGAAGTCATGAAGTCAAAAATGTCATATGAGACTCTTATAATTGACCCGTATATTTGGTTTAAAATGTAATTTTTTTTTGGATTTGTTTCATAGTTGCATAAAATGTAATCTTTTGTATTTTCATATTCCCTGGGGTTATGTGAGGTCCAACACAAAATTTGGGCCCAATCGGTTCAGCCGTTTTGACGTTTTATGGACACAAGCAGACACAAAAACAGACAGACAAGCACAAAGTATATAAATAGATGTCTTCGTTCTCTTACAAGCTCTTGAGAAGATATTTTGTATTTCCAGAATAACAATAACTGTCTTAAAATATAACTGTTGGAATAATGATGTACGTCATAAAACTGTTCACAAGTCTAGGGCTGGGCACATTCCGAATTTTTTTAAATCGTTCCGTCCCGTTCTAAAACGAGGACTTTCAGTTAGATCTTTCCCTTATCATTCCTTTTTTCAATCGTTTCGTTCTCGTTCCATTCTGTCCTATTCCGTTCCGTTCTGAGTAGAAGAACAGTCATCCCGTTCCGTTCCGTTCTTGGCGTTCTTAGTCGAAGAAGGTTCCATCCCTCCATTTCGTTCTTAGTCAAGAACGTTTCCATCCCCCGTTCCATTCTTAGTAAAGAATGATCCCATCCAAGACAAAAATTTTATAGAAAAGAGTTGGTTAAAAAGTAAAAAAGTAACGATTTTATAATAAAAAGTTCCTCACGGCCGAAAATATACTTTAAATTATATATTTTAAATTTAGGGTTAAAAGAATAAGCTTATATAGATAACTTCTGGGCCGAGTGCAATGTGTAATTTTGTGAGAGTGGGGGGAGGGGCGGGAGTCCTATAAAAATCCTTAAAATGTACGAGTAGCTCAAGGGCCCGGCGTTGCCCGTGCAAACAAATTTCGAATTGTTTAGCCTATAACACCCCTTGGCCATCCACGAGTGTCCACAAAAAAAATCAGCCCAATCGGTCCAGCCGTTTGGGGGATTGCCGAGGAGGGATTGTTCAGGTGATCAAATAAAAAAATCTATTAATTATTTAGAACACATTCCTGATTTAAAATGCGTTCTCGACTTAGAACGCGTTCTTTATAATAAGAACGCATACGTTCTAGAGATGTCAACGTTTTGATTTTTCTAGATTTTAGTTTTCGTTACGATAGTGTTCATCAAAAGTATGAACGTTTGAAACGTTACGTTACGTTGCACATAATTAAATTTTATGGCATAGAGTAACGTTACGTAATGAATTTTCTGCACTTGAATACCTTATACAACGTTAAGCTTTTGTAAATGTTAGAGAAAAAAAGTACGCTTTTAAGCATTTCCTGTTTTAAAAAACTTTCACAACGTTGCGTTGAAGCTTTAGTAATGTAACCACAATTTTTTAACGTTCCACTTTCATGCAAGGTAAATGTTTTCAGAGACCTTACGTTACACTTCCACTTTGTATGAAAACAAAAAGGTGAAAACGTTTTGCTTTAATAAAACGTCTTGTAGGCATAGTTCTGCACGTTGCAATGAATTTCAGTTCAAAGAATATTTTTTTGTTAACTTTACGTTTTAGAATAACTTTTCCAAAATAAACTATTTTAATTACGTGTTAAGAAATTTTACTGAAATGCAACTTTTATTACGTTACGATTTATCGAAACGTTATTGTGAAAACTTTTGTGTTACACTTTTTTACAATTGACAATCAAAACTATTTATTCGTTTCGTTTCTAAGAAAGATTTGAAAAAATGTTCTATACTTTGCCTTGTATTAAAATATTCAAGCCTTAACGTTTCTTACATTACGCTTCATTAAAAATAATATTGTTTCTAAATGAAAGCATGTTTTTTCCGTGATAATTACATTCCTGCTTAAGTATTTTTCATCCTAAAACATGCCATGCAAAAAAATTGTGTTGTTAATCCCTTTTTTACTCACCCTGTATGTTGCTGTTGTATTGTTTACCTTCTTAGAGAATGTGTAGAAGAATATGCATTATGCAATATAAAGATGTTATAATATTATTATTTTTAACGGTTTTTAAAATTTGTGAATGAAAGTATTTAGCAATAGACTTTCAACTCAAGGGTGTGTCGTGAAGGGACTAGAGACGTAATTTCAAGTGACCTTCCATTTATAGAGTGGCATGTCCAGAATACATTTACAAGATAGGAAAACGCTGGTATTTTTAATTTTCAAATCATCAATCAGATAAAGGTATACACTTCTCCATTGGGAATCGAGCATGGCCCTCTTTAAATACAGGATCACATGAAATTATCCTCGTGTATTTGACGAGTTTAAAAAATAGAAATGTTTTGGGACACTTCATAAAATGAATTAAAATTCAGCAAGGCAAACCACTTTTGCATGTTGAACAGTAGTTCTAAATTATTTTACGTTAATTTTGGGTTAATTTTTTCTTTTTTCACTCAATGCAAAGTGACCCTCCGGTGGATTTTCTTGTATCTAACAGAATTCATAGTTTGAAATATCTAAGGTCTACAACATTAGGTAGCAAAGATATCTGGGATTAGAATTATAAGTTTGTGAACAACTCAATTACTTTAGACTTTCTTATCTAACAGAAGTCATAGTATGAAATATGAAAAGTCTACAACACCAGCTTGCAAAGATATATTATATTAGAAAATCATAATTTGTGGCAAATTTTTAGTTCTTTTTGTGTTTTTTTTTATGTTACTTACAAAGTGAGTAAAAAAGCGGCATTAGCTTTAGTTTTCAAACCACAATGAAAATGTTTTCTGAATTCATGTTTGGGGTTAAAATATATCAAATAAAGTAAGACAAAGGCTATATTTTAACGCAAACAACGCGAAATAAAATTTTATAAATTTTTTTAACAAATCGATTAAAAATCATTTTTTTATATTATTCTAAACAACACGCATTTTACAAATGATAAAATATTTTTGCATTTTAGTAAGTATCTACATTTCTAAATTTTTCAACCTCAAACATGAGCCACGCCAACTGAAGTTAGGATTTCAATTAGTCAAATAAACATGAAACACAGCAATTGTGTTATGTTCACAGATCCGTTCCACTTAATAAGTTGATTTTTTTGCTATTAGTAAATCATTTGCTTTATAACAGAAAATGCATATGTAAAATTTCTTAAATGTCGTCTTCCGTTTCCAGACTTTTAGTGGGTTGCATTAAACAATGGCAAAAGAAACATTTATAAAAGAGGGGTTTTATGGCATCTGTATTGACTTAAACTAAATTTTCAAATTATTTTCAGATTTGTTTGGTCAACAAAAACTGAGAATCAAGGCACAGTTCATTTTAGCCGAATCTTAGATCCAATTCGCCCATTTAATGACTGCATTTCGAATGATTGGCGTTAAGATACAAAAAGGTCGGGCAGCCTGTTTACTAAAAATTATCTCATCCCACGCAAAGTAATATCCATCCCCATTTAAAAGATATTTTCAAAAAACCTTTACAGTGTTTAGATTTTTGTATTCGCCAACTCGAGTTCAACATCTACAACAAAACTAATTATAAGCAGAGAAAGTACTTAAAATTTACTAAAAATTATCTCATCCCACGTAAAGTAATATCCATCTCCATTTAACAGATATTTTCACAAAACCTTTACAGTGTTTAGATTTTTGTATTCACCTACTCGAGTTCAACATCTACAACAAAACTAATTATATGCAAAAAAAGAACATAAAATTTTTAAAAATTAGTCTCATCCCACCCACTACTGAAAATGAAGTCCACTAATAATGGGTTAAAGTTTCCTCTCTATATAAGGAGTTTAAAACAACATTCAGAGGAAAATGCCGAAAACATTCTTAAAGCGAAGATTGAAACTAAAAAACGTAATATATTTATAGCACTTAGTGTGGCATATTTATTGCTTTATTTTCGAAACTAAGGAGCAATAAAGAAAGCTTTCACAATATTGTACACCATAGGGCCATTAACAGAGGTCAATATGGTCTTATTTCTAAGAAATAAACGATTTAATGTTACGCTTATTTTGGCTGATTATCAATTCAGGTGGTGGAGATTACCAATTAAGGAACGCGCTTGTCGCAAAACACATTTGGGTGGCGGTGATTACTCGTTGAGGAATTCTGGACTCCCTCCCTCTTTTACTATACTAATAGAAAGCTCTCATTTTCAAAAATTGTAATTTATTTAGCAAAATCCAGTTATATAGTAAAAATCTTTACAAAAGAAACAACTGTCCAAAAGATAATAAAGTATACTTTTTTAAAATATGCAAAATAATTGTTGCAAAATTTTAAATAATCTCATATGGGTCAGTGAAGTTAAGGAAAACTAAAAATGTGCAAATTTCTTTTGACGGGTTGTATGGAAATAATTTGCAAATAAATTTCTTTGCAAAAACTTGTGCAATCCGTTTCCTTCTCATGGGCTTTTCAAAATTCTTAAAGTTATCAAAATCTGACAATTTAAAGTGGGTCAAAACAAGGATTTAGTTTGTTACGGGAAAAAGTAGTCATACAGGCCATTGTACCTGCAGGCAGTTAATGTATAAAAGCCTTTTAGACCTTGGGCATATGGGTATTTAGGAAAAGTTAGAAAATTTTTACAGCCTCAGACCATGCTTTTTGAGTTATGTGGAAAACTACGTGTGGGGGGGGGGTTAGATTGACCACCCCCATTCCCAAATGTGCAGGAAGGGTTAAAGAAACTATTTAAACAGATTTTTGACAGAGAAAAGGCCACCACAGAGAAAATTTTTGAACTATCTGAAAAAATATATTAAAATCAAGCTTTAGCTGCTCCCCCCCCCCCTCCCGTTCCAGCTTTGAATTGAGTCCCAAATTTTCCAGTGCCGGAGGGGAGATTCATCGACAAAATCTCCCTGGGGGCGTATCCCCTTCCCCTAACTCCTTCCCTTGAATCCTCCAAATGGTTCATTTCTTATTTCATATTCCTTCCTTCCCTCTTTAGTTATTTCCTTAAATTCCATATTATTTAAAAAAGGCGCGCCAATGGGTAATGTTACCTATCCGCAACATCCCCCCTACTGAACTTCGACATACACACTTTCCGACCTACTGCAATATCGGACTTACTCCAGCAGTTTTTTTTTGTAATATTTGAGGGTCAAGTTAGGTAAAGAGAATTTCTGGGCCGAACGCTGCGGATGGTGCACCGCATGGGGCCGAGCGCCGCGCTAGGACTTTGCTAGGGGGCCGCGGGCGCTGTAGTCACATGTCCATCTAGAAGCTGTTATACCACTTACTAGTAGGTCGGATGTGTAGTATAGCGGATTTGGCGTAGGTCAGGAACATAGTATATCGGATTTGCGTAGGTCGAAAGATACACCATCGCCTTACTGTCTGTGACGTCATGTAACACGTAGCGGTATTGTCGCAACAGCTGATTCTAAACCGTCTGCATAGTACAGTCCTCTCATATCAAAACAAACTCAACTTCAATTATTCTGCAGATTAATTTGAACAGTGAAAAATGTCGATAGGTGTCGATGCGCCGGCCACGATTGTATTCAGTCTCTTCTATTTTATATTTTGTATAGGTATAAACGTTTTGGTAATTTCCTAGTATACGATTTTTGTACAATGTAGGAAGGAGTTTTCTTGAAAACAATACCCCTGTATTTGAATATTTAATGTTTAGGTTTTGTTTACCAGAGTAAAGAGTTTGTAGGGTTGGGTCTGAGCCCGGAGAATATCCTGAGTATAAAGGATTGGGTTGGAAGCGAAGAGATGGATTTTGTAAACTTTCAAATCAGGAAATTAGATGCATCAACTTTAATTTAAAATTTTTAAAAGGATTTATTATGTTTAATCTTTCTTCTCTATGAAAAAGTCGGATTTGCCTGGTTATAAACAGGGTTACCCACAAGGAGGAGATTTTATTCACGTCCTTAAACTCGTGAAACGACTGGAAAAAAATTATTTAAATTCCGTACTTGCAGTCTTCTCCTAGGTCTCATCTTTTCAGGGTTACCCTGTATGTTCATAGCAGTTTATGTTTATGACTTATATTCCTTTTCAAATGTCTATTTCTTTTATTTATCAAAGTATAGGTACTAAAAAAGTTTGATATAATGTCACAAACAATAAGATATAAATGTTTAACTTCAAACACAAATTACATTCAAGAAAAATACGTTAGTTTTCATTCATGATTGTTTACATCCTAGCCTGTAATAATTGCCATATCTACAAGCCTAAAATATTGGCTGCCATTTTTTAGTATTCTAGAAATTTATTTTTCAACATTCTATCGTCTCTTTTTTTTGGCGATTAACCAAATATATACATATATATATTTATTAAACAAAGATATATATATATATATATTTGCTCAGTTTGGGAACCGAAGTTGATGTATTTTTCTTTAGAAGAAGCTGCGGTACTTTCATACTGCACTCTTTACTCCCATTCGGTAACTATCAGAGTTGTTAGTTTTTGGTCTAGAATTCATCAGAATTCAAAATTAATCTTTACAATTTTAAGAGTTAACTGGCGTTTTTAGTAACCTTGATTATTGGTTATGAAGATTAGAAAGAGTAAGAGGAGAAAAAAGTTCCTATAAGTTTGTAAGCCCGTCAAAAAAGACCATGAATTGGTTGATTTGGTTAAAAACCGTATTTTATGCTAACTTTTCAATATTTCTACCAGAGATAAGAGAGTTACAGAGATCGATTATCAGCTAAAATGTGCGATATTTTTCACAGCATGTTNATCTGTATTCAGGGATATTTAGGATCCTTTGGATACAAAACACAAAATCTTCAAAAAAAAGATTGAATTCATGAATGTTATGTTTCATGTTTAAAATTTGATTATTTCTTTGAAAGTTGTAAATCTTAACCCCTGAATGGGTATTATATTCAACAAACGGCCCCGAGATGGCGCTCTAAAAACCAATCGTAAAAACGTAGCATGTTGTGCCGGGTCAACTTGCCTACGTAGCCCACCCTGTGAAAGGAGATAAGTAGTCTGTGTAGTCTGTGATTTCTAACTATTGATATTAAATCAGTTTAAAAACACAACAGTATTATTAAAATATATCTATCTTTTAAATATAGCTCTTACTCATTTATTTTTCACCAGAGCCGGATAAACGACTGGACCAAAATGGCTGAATTTTATCGAAGGAACCAATGTGTGCCCCGGGGGTGACTTATGCTAATTGTCTGGGCAACGCTGGAAATTTGAAAAAAGTAAAATGTGGGGTTATACAAAAATTTTATTTGGATGTACATTGTACATTGTACATTGTACAATAAATAAATACTTAACAGCAAAAGTCTATTTTTTCTTTCAATCTTTTTTGCAATTAAATATTTAAATTGAAGTGTATTGATAAAGGAGTGTAGAAAAATGTCTATAAAAAACATTCATTTACAACTAGCTTGGACACGCAGCTTTGCGTAGAAACTGAACCTTCGCTATTTGAAGCCAACCCACTCAACCAATTTTTTTCCACCAAGCTAAGAACATTCCTATAGTTCTAAACCTCCCTATTTACAGGGAGGATAATTACTTATCCTCCCTCTTTACAGGGAGGATAAGTAATTATCCTCCCTGTGATCCATACAGATTTATCAAATTAAAGTGTATTGATAAAGGAGTGTAGAAAAATGTCTATAAAAAACATTCATTTACAACTAGCTTGGACACCCAGCTTTGCGTAGAAACTAAACCTTCGCTATTGAAGCCAACCCACTCAACTAATTTTTTTCCACCAAGCTAAGAACATTCCTATAGTTCTAACAAATTCCCCAATCAAAATTTGGGGCCAATCGGGTTCCTGAGTTGTGACATACAAACAAATTAACCAAGAAACAGAGATCACAACTTTATATATATATGTAGATTCTATGCAGGAATCTTTTTCATCTTGTAATACTAGGAAAATGACATAGCTAGCTTTATCCTTAATTAAATAAATAACGGCGTGAGACCATCGAGCCTGAAGGNAGCACGAGAAAGAGCAATATTACACTTGATTCAATTATACAACACAAAGCTTAATGTTTTCAGTAATTTTTTTTAAAAATCTATAATGATTGGTTAAACATAGAAATTAGATTTAGGTAACAATCTTAAAGAAAACATAAAATAGTTTTTTTAGAATCAAATATTAATAAGAAATGCATAAAACAAATATTTAAAATAGATAATATTCGATGGTTTTTTTGCCTTTTCAATCAATCATTTACCTTTCAAGCCCCCCCCCCCTCTCTTCAGGAGCATATACTGAAATTTGATAGACATTCACAAATTTTTCCTTATCTATTTTTCTATATTTACTCTGAACACAGTTATAAAACTGTTTAAAACTAAATTCGTTCTAAATATATTTTTTCGTTTGAAATAAATGTATAAAATATCCACATCATTACTTGACTTTATTTCTGTATTAAAACTAAATAAAAACTAAATTTTAAGTGATACAGTCAGCCACGAATATTTCTTTTTTTAGCTATCAATAGTTTTCTTTCCAAGAACCAATTAGTTAATTAATTATTACTTAAGACAATCCAATTGAGTGCTCTTCTTGACTTCCAGGGATTTATATTTACATATATAAATAAAGGGTTGAGTCAAAAAAAAGTGTGATTAGTGGCGCCCAATCCAAAATTGTACCTTTTTTGTGCAACTCTCCTGTATGGTGTTTTTTCAATATTTTTTGGATATCTTTAATTTTTTTGCTACTCCTATGGCCAAGAAACAAATCCGTGAACCTTTTTTCTCTCAAAGTCAAAAGTTCAGAAAAGCAAAATTGTGCATATATATTATTACTATCAAATTCTAAAAAAATTTTAAAGATTGAATTACAGAATCACAGAAAATTTTCAAAATTGTGATATTAAAATTGGCAATTTTCAGTTCTGATCTAATTTTTAAGGAAAAGTTCCTTAAATCCTCTAGTTTCTTTCTTTTAATATATTCTGAAGCTATTCGTGTTCAGTTGAAACCTGAGGAGCCACTGAAAAACAACTTTTCCTAAAAAATAAGACCAGAACTGAAAATTGTAAATTTTCTTATTACAAGTTTGCAAATTTTCTGTGATTCTCTGATTCAATCTTTATAAAATTTTAGAATTTGATAGAAATAATATATATACACATTTTTGGTGTTCTAAAAGGGAAGCTTCGCGCGCTAATACGGAGCGCTGGTGAACTGTGCCCATTCTCATTCGTTTAGCTCTGCAATTATTCACAATTTGAGCAATGTTTCTTACAATCTCTTATGCTGCAGATATCAGACGGTGGAAACTGAAATAAAGAAAAAAAAAATAATTAATTTACCAAACTCGTACAACATATTTACATTTATAAAACCTGTGCCACCCTTTACACTTTGAATTTGCTCGTCAAAAACACCCTGTATAATATTGTTCAGTATATATATGGATAAATAATAAATTAGCGATTTTATGAAAACTTTATAATCTAACAGTGAATAACAAATTATATTTTTTAAAAAATTTTGTTTTCGAAATTTAAAAGATTTTAGTTCAGATATTTAACATTTAAAAACTTGTTTTAGGATACTTGATTGGCTACAGTTATGTAACAACACAGCTAGATGGTAACTATTCAAGGTAAGGCTCCCCCCCCCTTCAGATTTCATCCTTTTGGGGAATTAGACCAATTTCATTAATTCCGGAATTATTGATAAATTGATCAGTTTTGTGGCTAAAAAAAGCAGTTAACTAAATTGTAAAAAGAATAAGTTTTCTTCAGAAAAAAAATAACAAATTTAAGAATGGAAGGTATGATATTTTTCAATTTTCAGAATTAATATTTGTAAGTGTTAAAAATTAATTGTTTATTTTGTTCTTCGGAAAAAAAATATTTATCATCAGAGGAATTCTGAAACTTCAAACTTGAATATATTTTACGAGAAAGATTGAAGGCTCTTGTTTACATATAATTTAATGAGACGATGTGTAACAAGAACTATGACAGGGTGTGTGCAGACGTGTAAGCACCTTGTTTAATTGAATCGACAATCATATATTTTATTTTATACAAATTGTTAAAAAATAATTCAATCAGAAATTTTTAGCAGATATCAAAAATTTCTAAAATCGGTAATATTGGTCCAAAATTAAGATTGCTATCGCCACAATTTTTGGTGACACTCTGTATTCTAGTTTAAACTATATGACTGTACAGTGTACATATGTAAACTCAAGATATGAAAAAGAACTTGCAAAATTATACCTAAAGTCCCTTTCATCTTCAAACTCAATTCTCTCTTCCCATGATAAGTTTCCTTCGATAAGGAAATTAAATTCAGAGATTACATCTGTTGTCAGATTATTTTTAATAACCTCATTTAGTAATATTAAAAATTTGATATTTATTCAAGAATTATCTAGATACCTGAGATACTTGAGTATATATTCTAGAACTACCTGAGATACTGAGAATATATTCTAGAACTACCTGAGATACTTGGGTATATATTCTAGAACTACCTTAGATACTTGGGTATATATTCTAGAACTACCTGAGATACTTGGGTATATATTCTAGAACTACTTGAGATACAGAGTATATATTCTAGAACTATCTGAGATATTGAGTATATTTTCTAGAACTACCTGAGATACTGAGTATATATTCTAGAACTACCTGAGATACTGAGTATATATTCTAGAACTACCTGAGATACTGAGTATATATGAGATACTTGAAAATATAGATGTTTTTTTAGAAACGTTTCCATCTCTGTTTTTCCTCCCTTGAAGATTACACCACATTATTAAGAGGATTATCTGATGAGTCCACTTCAGAAAATTACATAATAGTTTATTAACACTTGTAATGAGAAGTGTGTAAGTGATCGAATAGTTTACATAGTTAAAAAAGTATCAATATTTTTTCAAAAAAGGGGTTTTAAGGGGGGCGGGGCACAACGAACATTTTTTGTACGCTGTCACGCGGAAACAGTCACCCCCTAAATAAATGCTCTCGCACGCACCTGGTTACTATAGTGACTCTCTCATTGAAAAATGATTTTGTTTGTGGTTTCTCCATTAAAGTTAAAATGGAGGAAATTTATTCAAGCTAGAAAAACCACGATATCTTCCAGATAATTGATCAGATAAAGATTTAAGGGTACAACTGTGAATTGAGCATGCCTAGGGTTTCCAGCGCAAGTGGATTTGCGCGCAATTCCGTAATAATTCCGTCCAACTTTCTTGCGTTTGTGTTTCAATTTATTGATAGAATTCAATTCAAACCATGGCATGCAATAAATGCAATTAATTGTTGCTCAATTCCTTTTAACAGCAAAAAATTCAATTTAAACGTTAGTGGCATAAAATAAACGGAACTTCACTAACATTTCAGTCTCAAATGCTAAGAAAATTGAATTTAAACTTAATCTTTTGTTTTATAATATTCATTTGCAGCATGATAACCAGAAAACTCTGGCATAGGAAGACAACAGTTTAGACTTAAGCAGACCCATGGAACCTGATAAGTGATTTAATAAGTTACTAATTAATTTTGCTGGACTTGTAACTATATTAAATACACTGTGATGTTGTCTTTTTGTACCATAGTTTTCTGGTTCTCACTGTAGCAAAATACCTTACAATTTCAACCAAAATAAAGTTGATGTTTATCCAATGTTAAGAAATGAACAGTGTATTATATTAAATTGTTAATTAGTAACTTAACCAAAAGAAATTTTATAATTTGAAAACTGTTTAAACTAGTGACACTAGGGCCTTGATTATTTTAATATCAACAGAGATCCCGCAATTCCACGCAATTCCGTGAATATTCAATTTCTTAATTTTTCGCAATTATAGCGCAATTGCGCGCAACGAAATAGCGCAAGCGGAAAGAACCATTCCGTGCAAAGTAATTCCGATTGGAAACTTTAAGCATTCCCCTTATTAAATGATGGGTCACTTACATATTTAGCAACAGTCTACTTAATTGAAAATTTTATCAAGACTTTTGTTAAATGCTTTTCCAGTTTATTTTGGAGGACAGTAGACCCAATTTTTTTTATAAATCTCTTAATTTTTGTACAACTGTTGTTTGCCTACGTTTCTCATTCTAACTGAATAGAATTAAGTTTGCAGAACAGATATTTGAAGGTCTTTGATTTTGTGTTTCGAATTTACCATTTTCTTTTATATTTCTATGTTAGTGTTCTAAATCTTACAAAGTTTATTACTATATTATCTTTGAAAAAATATAATTTTTTTAAATATGAATAATTGCTTTTATTTAGTATGACTCTATTTTGGAGAGCCTGGCCCCAGATGCTAAACGGTTTGGTTGTTTCTGTTCTTATTCCAGCTGCTCTACTTTCTCTTGTTTGGTAGGCATTATTATATTTAACAAAATATGCGTTATTTGATAATGATTTTCGACGTTTAACACTATGAAAAAGATAAACTATTCAAGGTTTTTAATTCCAAAACAGGGGCGGGGAATGATTGTTGAAAAAAGGGGGAAAATTGTCCATAAAAAGGCAACCTTTTTCATCCTTTTGATAAGTTTTCCTCAAAATTTCATTTAATTCCCTTAAAAATTATTTATTTTCTTCAATCATTGAATAAAACCCTTAAAAAAACTTCGGGGGGGTGGGGGGGAATGATTATTTAAAGGGAGAGGGGGGAGGCAATTATAGTACCAATAAAAATCCCATTAACAATGCCATTAACGAATGGTGTTTTGTTATTATGATATACCTCAGCGTTTCAACGATTCTAGTAAATGTTGTCATTCTAATATTTCACGAGTTATGTAACGATTTAGGTTTTATTCTATTTAATTAAGCTCTTCGCTCAAATATTTTAAATGTTAGCAATAGCTGGCCAAACGGCTCGACACAAATTGGCTGCATTTTTTTTAGGAAAACCACTGCTACCCAAGGGGTGGCTTTAGGTTAAAAAAATGTTTTCCCAAAATTCAATTTTTTAATTTTAATTTTTAAATTAATAATTGTTTTTTAGTAATTTTAAAAATCCACGGAAAGTTAATAACAGATAAATCTAGTATTTTCATGGAGTACTAATTTCCTCAAATTCAGTTCTAGAATGGAGAATTTTACGACATATCAGACTTCTTGACATTAGAAATTAGAAAATTTTTGTGAACCTCGTGTTGTCGATTTAGGTTAAGATGAAAGAGGGTGTTACCTTGAATTTTTATGATATTTAAAGTGATCTTCCACTTTAGAGTTCCATGTCTTTAAACCCGTTGTCTAATTTAGTAAGTTTGATAGATTCTTGTTTTTCTTGCTGAAAATTGATTATTTTCAATTTTTTCTGTGAAAGGGACTTGCAGATTAATGCTGTATTGCAGACTTATGCAGGATAGAGGTTTACAGGGCGTCGTTGTGAATAGAATATGCCACTCTGTTCATGGATATGTTCGCTTGCAGATTTCGTGGACAGTCCCTTTACGATAAGATAAGCACTTTACTTAAAGGAACTGTAAGCGTAAAGTGACCCTCCATCCAAATATTTACAACAGTACTCCTGTAACCTTAATCTAATCAATAATGTGGAAGAAATTGATGTTTTTCTGACTCGAAAAGTATTTAATTCTGATAATTTTTCCATGTGTTTCTTAAAAGCAAGAAATGCGCCAGTCACTTTCACAGAGAAACTGCAAATAAAATGAAAAATTTAAAGAAACAAAAGCATGGATATCTAATTCATACTTGAAAAGACAAAGCTTATTTAGCATGAAAGGTCACTTGAAATTACGTTCCTTTAACCTTGAAATTGTACACTAGGTATTGGTATACAACTGGTTGGAAGGATCACCCTCTAGTAAAGAAAATGAGAATATATTCAGAGGACTGGAAATCTTTATCTAAAGATCTTAACACTGAGTTTAGGTATATAGAATCAATTATCATTAAGTGATTATTTAATTTATAAACTAATGACTTATTTAATGAGTCAATTAATTTACCTTGTTTAAGGGTTTCCCTTAGGAGAAACATGTTCATATATAACAAAAAAGCAATTACATAAACCTATTTTTTTTTCTTATATACTGTCATCAAGCAGTTGAAAATGGTTTTGAATATATATTGCTTGGAGACCCGACTGAAAAGCTAAAACTTTGATAAAAAGTTTACCCGCACGAAAAGGCGAAAGTTTGTTTTATGAAGAAAAAGGAAATATACAAAGTTAATTAAAGTTGCTAGAAATGATTAAAAACCCATCCTTTCACATAAGAATAAGTAATTTCAGAAGGTGTCTGCTTAACTTCTTAAATTTGTAAAATAGGAATTTTTAACATATTTTTATTCAAAAAAAATTTAATTCGTTTTTTCTTTTTTCTTTCTTTCTCGAATCTCTTTAATTTTGTCTTAGATATTGTTGCCACTGTGCACCCTTCTCTTAAAGGGAGTGTTCGCGATAAATGAAATGGGTATAAGCTTAATGCGATAAAAAGCGCTTTTGATCGATACTAATTTTACTTTTATCTGTTGAGTCAATAAGGAGAAAATTGTTAAAAACGACTAATACCGAAGAACATAGTGTCCATACAAATTCAGAAAGATGCAACGTTCAACTCGGATCGTGAAACAAATCAATTTAATTCCAAACAAATCATTCAGATATTACAAACAGTAGTCATCGATTATTTTTCAACGCATGTGACTTGCGGATTTTTACTTGCTGAAACAATGCAGGAAACTGTCAGTAAGAATGTTAAATCTATAAAAGGGACGATATCTTTCATATTTTGATCAGATAAAGGTTTAAAGGGTGAATCAGTCATCTCCCTCTTTAAGTTAAGGGTTGCTTGAAATTACAAGAACTGTTCCTTTAATAAGTTTTCTGAAAAAGGTTTTGAGATAATATTTTTTATTCTAAAGAAACTGTGTTTATTTTCCTTTACAGGAAGATTACATTTTGCACATCTACCCTTGTGGAAAATTAGGTTCTTTAAAGGGACTGTAAGCGTAATTTCAGCTGACCCTTCATACAAAGATGACAATGTCCGATTTACAACGGTTTCTTTATCCGATCAAAAATGTGAAAGATACTATCGTTTTTCTAACTCAAAAAGTGTTTTTTTTTTCTGTGAGTTAATCTATTGCTTCTTAAAAAGAAGGAATGTGGAAGTCACTATCACAGAGAACCCACAAATGAAAATAAACAGTTTAGAGAAACAAAATCACTGATATCTAATTCATACTTCACCAGAGAAATAGCTTTCAAGGTAACCGTTGTTAAGCGGACATTTCCATCTTTGCTTGTAGGGTCAATTAAAATTATGCTTACAGTCCCTTTAAGAAGAACTTTCACGTGAAAGGATAATACGGATAGAGGATTTGAATTGAGCTACAAAATTAACTTTTTGCACTTTTCAATCTCGATTCCGGGGTTTTCGTGTAATTTACTGAAATTATCCCCCCCTTGCTCGGCACCCATCCCCCCTTATTAATCATTTAGAAAAACTTTTAATTTTTCTTTATACTTATATTTTGTTAAAAAAGCATTCCTCTTCTAAAATCATTTTTTTCTCCAAGTGTGTTGAGTGTTTTTAAACTAAATTCATCAAAATAAGGATTTTCAGGGTATAAAATAAATGGATGAATTTTTGGAAAACAAATTTAAAAAAGTGAAGGAACTTGTCAGTTTCCAATTTTTTATTTTTATCTTCAATTTTCCAAAGATCATTTTACCTTCAACTTCTCCCTGATCGGGGTAGTGGTGGAGGGGTGTTAATTTATTAAAATATATATATACCCATGAGAAGAAGTTGATTAATTTTAAATTTTTAATTTTTTTCCAGACGGATAGATAAGATCTCCCTGTCGTTGAACCCCCTGGAGAGGTTGGTTGTGACGGACAACTGGATTCTTCTCCTTGGGCCCTGGCCCTGGTCCCTTCATATAAGGTTGGTCCCTGGTCCCTTCATATCAGGTTGTTCTCTGGTCCCTTCATATCAGGTTGGTCCCTTGTCCCTTCATATCAGGTTGGTCCCTGGTCCCTTCATATCAGGTTGGTCCCTGGTCCCTTCATATCAGGTTGGTCCCTGGTCCCTGGTCCTTTCATATCAGGTTGGTCCCTGGTCCCTTCATATCAGGTTGGTCTCTGGTCCCTTCAGGTCCCTGGTCCCTTCAGGTTGGTCTCTGGTCTCTTCATATCAGGTTGGTCCCTTGTCCTTTCATATCAGGTTGGTCCCTGGTCCCTTCATATCAGGTTGGTCCCTGGTCCCTTTATATCAGGTTGGTCCCTTGTCCTTTCATACCAAGTAAGTGGGACATTTTAGCATTTTTTTTCCCTTAAAAACATTAGTTATAGATATTTCCAATTTGATTTGACATAAATGATTAACCATGCTATTAAAGATCATTTTAGAAAAACCTAGGACCAGATTTAATGACTTGAGAGACATAGTTGAACCACGTAAACGTAGTTGAACCGCTTTTCTTATGTGCAGGGTCAAAATGATGAGAACGGGTTCAACTATGTCTCGCTATTCATTAACTCTGGTCCCATAAACAATTTAAAAAGACTTATTATAGGTTTTGCAAACCTACAAAAGCGGTTAACCCTATAACGCTGTCTAAACTATATTGACAGTATAATTTTTTCCTGTAAAAAATTATAATTTTTTATATTTTAAATGTGATTTATCCTGAATGAAAATCATACTTTTCAGATTTCAAATTTTTAACTTACTTTATTTTACTTAACTTTTTAAAATTTACTTATTTATAACTTGCATGTATTGCACAGTGCTCGTCGAATGTATTAATACATTGAAGACGACTTCTTTATTTGTACAAGGCGCAGCTTTCAAACAGCATGGTAAAAAAGCAGACAGCTTTAAACAACAGCCTCTCTTTATACAGTGGTTGGCGTTTATATTGATACAATTAGGACAACTTCTTCTATTTTAATTTTGATTTATAAAAAGGTTTTTTCAAAATAATAAGTTTACTGAAAAGAAACGAAAAGCTGTTCATTGAGGGGATGAAGGCCTGCCACAACAAATTCTCGTCCGAGCCACATTCTCCTCATTTTTTCGTCCGAGCCACCTCGGAATCCTCGTCCTTCAATTATTTTGTGTTAATAAGTTTACAATTCTTAAAGATAAAACTATTTTTTAAAAATCTGGCAACGTTAGGGCATAAAATACGGATGGATTAAAGTACTGCAATGATCATATCATGTTGGAATCTTCAAACCCCTGAGAATGATGTCAAACTTTATTTAGGTAAAACTTAAATCTCATCTGCCTCCGTTATGACTAACCTTCGTGATATTAAATAAAAAGCAAAATATTCGGCATACCTTTGCCTATAATTTTATATATATTATTATATAAAAATTCTAGGCTTTTCACTATAATTAAGAAAAAATATTGAAGTTCCTTAAACTTGGAATTATTTGCGGCATTCTACACCAGAATATCTGAAAATGCGAGTAAAAAAAGTAAATATTTTTAAAGACATTAAACTTGAAATCTTTAATTCAATTAAAACTTTTTTCGATTTACAAAATTTGATATTTCATTTATGCCCTAACGTGGCTTGATTCTTAAAAAATGTTTTGATCTGGAAGGATTAGACACTTAAAAAAAATATTGAAAGGACAAGGATTTCGAGGTGGCTCGGACGAGAAAATGAGGAGAATGTGGCTCGGACGAAAAATTATTGTGGTTGACCTTCCTCCCCTCGTTGATTGAATATGTTGTCATTTTTTTATCCATGCTATTTGATATCTTGGTAGAAATAAAAATTCATTTTCATTGTATTAATATATACAACCAGTGGCCAAATTTAAAGAATTTGAGTTGCGGTTTTAAGCCGCGGTTTAAGTATGGTTGGTTCCACTTAAAATTGTATCAAATGTTACAAGATTTAAGCCGGTGCTTAATTTAAACCGAGTTTTGGCGGATTTAAACCGCGGCTCAAATTCTTTAAATTCCATCTGAGGACTTTACAATACATGCAATAAATTAAGTAAATGCTTTCATTATATTGATTATCCTCCTGCATTGTTCTTATATAGTATATTCTAGATATATTGTATAATATTGGTATAATTGATATTCTATATAGGTGTTACATATAGTGTTTTTAATAATGTGATATAGAGACCAATTATCTTTATAAAAATATTAATTGTTCAATATTTTTCTACAGTTGTCGTATATATATATATATATATATATATTCGACTTTTTACCAATCTTGTAAACATCATAGATACAAACAAGTAAACAATTAACAGCTTCTCTTTGTTTACTTGTAAAAATTTATAAAAAGCCGCCATCATTGTATTGATAAAATCGCCGATCAATGTTTTGTATAATAAAGTTGAAGCTGAAAACATGTTTTTGGAGGTTTATGAATGGATCTAGTTTAGATATCAAAGATCCATAGAATTCCTTTATTTGTGATCATTTCTTTCTGCAAGAATAATTGGACCATTAAATTTGTTTTCGATTGAGTCTTATTGAACAACCTTTTCACTTTGGAAAATAAACTAGAAAATTCAAAATGATCTGAACATTATTGTCAAAAATGCGCTAAATTTGGTTCCACCCTTAATTTTTGATGACCCTTTATTTAAGGATGGGCATGTCTGATTCAAAACGGTACCATAATCTTATTATCTAATAAGTATTCTGAGCCCGCGATTTAAAAATTTCGGCTCGAGCCGTAATT
Source organism: Eurytemora carolleeae (assembly GCF_000591075.1). Classification (NCBI taxonomy): domain Eukaryota; kingdom Metazoa; phylum Arthropoda; class Copepoda; order Calanoida; family Temoridae; genus Eurytemora; species Eurytemora carolleeae. The sequence continues at coordinate 100,347 of NW_019397332.1, forward strand.
CCTTAAACCCGGCTTTAAGACCCGATCTTCGACCCAACTCTGACGACAGCTAGTGTCACGTTGTTGACAGCTGCAAGATCTTCGGCTCGACTTAAGGAGTTAGGCCCATTGAAAATAAAACCGACCTTGGTTGGTTTTAGTGGAGAATAAGGCTTAATGTTGAATCTTATTCTCATAAAACCTGGAATGACTATCAAAATCTGCCAAATAGAAAATTAAACCGGCTTTTTAAACTCAACTCTGTGGAAAATAAGATGCAGCTTGAATCCGAAAGCTCAAGCCGTAAATAAGGCCCAACGACAGCTTAGACCCGAGCCGTATTTTCCCGAATTTTTTAAATCGCGGGCTCTGGAATATTTAGTTTAATTCTGACAATTTCATTAGTCACTAGAAACGCCACAAATAATAGTTAAACATTTTAAAATGAATAAATATGTTTATGTCTTAAGTTTAAAGAAATCTTGCCAGGGTACAGTTGTGTGTCACGCCATGAATGAATGATCACATGAAATGATATTTGCAAAGTATATAAATATAAAAGGAGATGCAATTGTTGTTTTCATTTCTATTTTGTTTAGCCATCAGTCGGATTCTAGTTTAAAGCTTCTTAACTACGACAACCACAACATATCTACTGAGGGAGAACTAGGGGGGACTCAGTTCTTACATATTGAGGTAAATAGGTTGGTTGGTTGGTTGGTTGATTGGTTGAATTCTAAATTCTGTCAATATAGGATAAAATTTTTTTGATTTTGTAGACGAAACGATCGTTTTTCAAAAAAGTGAAAACGATCCATCCCTAGGGTGGGGTGGGCTTGGTTGCAGAATACTGGCAGATCTAACACACTTTTTCAAAGAGTTCAATCTAATACATTCAAATCCTTAGAAGCCTGAAGTAAAATAAAGTGTCCCAATTCAACTTTATTTTAAGATTTTTATTTTTCATATTTGTTTATCTTTGCAAACAAGAGGGGAAGCAACTTTAAAAGTTTTGCAAGAGTTAATTTTTAATTTATTTATATATACATATATATATATATATTTAAAGAATCATCACCCCCCCCCCTGGGGTTCCTCCCTTCTTTCTGAAAATCTTTTATTTTCTCCAGATGTTCGGATAGTTTATTTTGGATTTGATTCACTGAATTTGAGGGAAAAAATGAATTTTTGGGTAAAAAGAATCAATCAAGATAACATTTTGGAAATGCCATGAATATTGAAAATTGTGTGTTGGTAATGGATCTATCCTTATGAGTTAATAGTGTAGATGTTAGTTTCATATTTGATTGAAAATATATTTCGCTCTGGGTGAACCCTCTTCAGTTCTTGTCCTATGACAATTGTTTTTATAATCACACAAGATGTAAATTAATTGTTATTAAAGATTTAAGATTCTTAATTATCTTAAGGGAACAATTTTCCTTGAAAAATACCAATAACAATTCACGACAGTACAATCAAAATTATAAAATTATGAATTTAGGAAAGTTTTTGCTCCACTTTCCAGAGCTGGAATTTTTGTTTTCAATACTCATAATTCTGATCTCTTGATCTCGATATCAAATGTGGGCACTTTTAATTTGAGCATTAATCTTTTAATCTCTCAATTTCATTAATTTCTCCTCTGATCAAAGCTCCCTTAAAACCCTGATCAAAGCTCCCTTAAAACCCTGATCAAAGCTTACTTAAAACCCTGATCCGACTGGGTAAGATTACTATGCGGGTTATAAAATAAAGATTAAATTAATCTGCAGATTAACAAAAAATGATGGTCAAGCATTGATCTCGATCTACACAATATAATCGTTCAACTAACATTTGAATTTCTACTTCAAAAATTATTTTTTCTTTGTTTATTTTACGGATCTGGATCCAGGAAGGTAACATTTCTTGAATTAAAAGCACTGCATCTTCTTATTAAAAATGCATATTGTACAATTTTAGGTTCAAAGCCGGAAGCCCGGAATTTCTAGTTTTCGGTTCCGGTTGAATTCCCTGGAATATCAAAATCTTCAAGACAAACTTACAGGAATATATCAAAATTAAGTTTTTATAAATATAAGTTTAAATGATATAAACGTATTACTTTGTTTCACTTGTCTGCATTAGGTGTTTTACTAAAATAACATAACATTACTTGAGTTCGTCATGGTCCAAATCAGGTCCATATTTTTCTGTTTCTTTTGGTACACCCACGAGTACATCACAAACTGCATACTGTCTGTTGCATTTCAAATTTTGCTTAATGTGTACATTCAAGGGCGCACACGGGGGGGGGGGGGCAAGGGGTAGTGTCTCCCTAGTCCTGTAAACCCCCTTAAACTCAGAGCTTTAATACTTTTCAAATCTGAAACTGAAGAAATTAGTTTGCTGTTTTTTTCTGCTAGTTTTATTTGAAGGAAAGATTAAGTATAGTACTTGCAAGGCAAATGGCGTTAAAGTATCCAAGAAGCCAATGTTTTGAATTTACAGTTAAAATTCCCCCCCCCCCCAGATTTATTTCTTTGTACGCCCTTGTGTACCTTTAGTAAAGTTCATGGTTTGTTTCTGTTTGGATAACAAAAAGACGGAACAAAATGCATTCTTAACGAAACTTATATTTTGATTATTTTAGAATCAATTCAGGAAGAAAAAAAATTATTTTAAAAAAATTAATGCTCTTTTTCTTCAACCGAAATTGAAATTTGAATTTTAAGTTTTCGAAATATATTTTTTATTAATTTTTTTCGACCTCCAGAATATCAAAAGTATCACAATTTACAAAACAGTTAGTGAACGATTTTTAGATGTTTTCAAGGAACAAGTAGCCCAGGTGATTATGGAAAGACGACATTAAAACTAATTTTGTATCTAATGGCTGAAGGAAGACTTAATAATTAATGACATTATTATTAGGGAGGACTGTGTGTAGAAATACGATATTAAAAAAAGATTCTTGAGAAGATAAATGATACGTAAAACAATATTCAATATATTTTTTCTTCAAATTAGTGAGAATAGTTTTTTTCATTTGTTGACAAAATGCAGAATCTATTTATATTGTGCAGGCTTAATCAAGCAAAAGTTTTTTTTTGGCAAAAATGGTTTTCTTGGAATTTAAAATTCAAAGCTTATATATTTGTTTTTATATTGTCAGACAATTCACGAAAATTTCAAATTTTTTGTTATATTTTCAACCGTAAAAGCGTTTTATTTTTAAACAAATATTGGTTTAATATCTAGATATTAAAATTAATTCTGTATTAGTTTTATCCATATTTTACTGTCCTTTAAATTTTTAGATTTTAGATTTGGTTGATATATCATTAACTTTATATTTTATAGATTAATAAACAAGAACAGATTGAACACTTCATGTCGTCTTTTCAAGATTTTTCGTTCATAATAAGCCTAAGGCAGATTACCTTAGGGTTACGCCAGGGTTCCTCCCAGGTTTTTTGTGGCAGGTCAGGATAAAAGCAAAAGTGGTAGATTTTTTAAAAAGTGGCAGAATTTACACACAGCAAAGAAATTTTTGTGATTTTGTTAGCAGAACAGAGCGTTTTGGTGTTGTAAAAAGGTCAATAACCAGGTCCCTAATATAAGATATTCATTACTATTTTTCATGAAACTTTGGGTTTTTTATATTTTATTGTTTAAGATTTCTTTTTGAAGTCATGTATGTGCACAGATTAGCTTTTGAAAAGCGGGAATACATGTGTGACGCTTAATTTAACCAAGCGACAGAATTTACACACATCCCGCGAAAACTTTAACCAATAACAGAAAAGGCCTCAGATTTACACTTTTTGTGCGTTCACCCTTAGCAGAACTGATGGCGTATGATATACTCAACTTCTTTTTAACTTTAATAATTTATTTTCAATTAAATTTTACAATAGCTATACTCAACTTCTGATTTACGTCAAATCCGCTAAACTACACATCCGACCTACAAGCAACTGGTTTTACAGCTGCATGATGGTGGGGAGGGAATCATTAGATAATCCACCGCCCCCACTCCCCACCCAAATATTTAAAGGGAATGTTCGCGAAAAATGAAAGGTGGCATAAGTGCTAAGCTTTGATTGCATGTGTCAGCTGGTATAGCAATTGTGGCATTTTTTTGTGCTAAAACAATTTTGTGGCCGATTTTAAGCTTGTTAATAAATTTTTGTGGCAGATTATATGCATTTAGGATTTAAGTTTCTAAGCTTCAATTGCATGTGTGGCAATTTTTTTTGGTTTAGATAGAGGTGTGTCAGGGTATAACTTTCTAAATAATTTCTTATGTGTTAACATTTTTTTTGGCAGATTTTACGCTTATTGATGATTTTTTGTGGCAGATTTCATGTATCTGAATACTTTCAGTGAAAACTAGGGGCATAGGTTATGTGTTAACATTATTTTGTGCCATTTTTTTAGCTCATTCATTATTTTTGTGGCAGATTTCATGCTTTAAGTTTATGTTTGTGGCAGATTTAAAGCTCATTCATTATTTTTGTGGCTGATTTTATGAATTTAGATTATGTTTGTGGCAGATTTAAAGCTTGTTAATAATTTTTGTGGCAGATTTCATGCATAGCGATGATGTTTGTGGCCGATTTAAAGCTCATTCATAATTTGTGTGGCAGATTTCATGCATTAAGGTTATGTTTGTGGCAGATTAAAGATCATTCATAATTTTTGTGGCAGATTTTACGCATTAAGATTATGTTTGTGGCAGATTTTAAGTTTATTCATAATTTTTGCGGCAGATTTCATGCATTATGATTATGTTTGTGGCAGATTTAAAGCTCATTCATAATTTTTATGGCAGATTTCATGAATTAAGGTTATGTTTGTGGCAGATTAAAGATCATTCATAATTTTTGTGGCAGATTTTACGCATTAAGATTATGTTTGTGGTAGATTTAAAGCTCATTCATAATTTTTGCGGCAGATTTCATGCATTATGATTATGTTTGTGGCAGATTTAAAGCTCATTCATCATTTTTATGGCAGATTTTTTGCATTACGATTATGTTTGTGGCAGATTTAAAGCTCATTCATAATTTTTGTGGCAGATTTTTTGCATTACGATTATGTTTGTGGCAGATTTAAAGCTCATTCATAACTTTTGTGGCAAATTTTATGCATTAAGTTTATGTTTGTGGCATATTTTATGCGTTAATTAGTAGCTTTTCCCCAAAATTGGCAGATTAGTTATCTAAATTGGCTTTTTTCCTAAATTGGCAGATTTTTGCCCAAAAATTTCGATTGGCAGGTCAGTTGGGTCAGGTAAACTGACTGAAATTTGCTGTGGGAGGAACCCTGGGTTACGCGCATGCGGCGTAGAACAAACAGGCTCTCTCTCTGTCTTCTAATTCTACGAAACGTGCGCGTAACTTCTTTGGGCGTCTACCTCAGGGTCATTGTGAACGGAAAACTCCCTAAATCTTGAAAAGACGACATCTAGTGTTCTATCTGTTATAATCTATGATATTATGTAACCTATGATTGAAGTAAATATTTTGATTTAGATTATTCTTTTTATTATAGAATGATAAGGTATCAGTTGCAGATGAATTAGAATCATGTATAGGTAATAAGGGAAATATCACTAAAGAAATAAATTGTTAAAGTGACTGTAGACAAAATTTTAAGTTTCCCTCCATTTGTAGCATGTCCAATTCACATCGGCACCCTATATTTTAAATGTACATTCGAGTTTCTCGCCACTCAATTTGATAGCTAAAATAATAGGGATATCTCTGTCAGATGATCGATGATCGATGATCGATGATCGATGATCGATGATCAGAAAAGGTACCTTATGTATGAATCGGGCATGCCACTCTGTAAATGGAGGGACACTTAAAATTCCACGTGCAGTCCCCTTAAGGAAGAGCATTTTCAATAAGGATAATAACCTTATTTTACATTGGACGCCCTTAACTGTACAGTGCTCTACCCTTTAAACTAGTTTTAACCAGAGATCATAGATAGTACATATTCTATACCCTTAAGGAAGAGCATTTTCAATTAGAATAATAACCTTTTTTTACTTTGGTAACTGTACACTGTCCATTGTACATTGGACGCCCTTAACAGTACAGTGCTGTACCCTGTAAACTAGTTTTAACCAGAGATCATAGATAGTACATATTCTGTATCCATAAACTGTAAAGTGTCTAGTGTAAACAAGAACCCTTAGATCTGTATAATAGTGAATATGTACCCTGTACACAGTACACTAGAAACCCAAACCATTTACAGTAAAGTATAAGCTGTAACCAGTATATTGTAAATTAGAAATGCAGTACAACAGTGTTGTTCCCTGTAAACTGTAAAACATAATAATCACAGACGATCGCTTGTTCGATGAACTCCTAGGGTACAAGAGAAACTCGTAGTTGCAAAAAAGATGAATATATTTCAAACCTACAAAACTATAGAGTTAGTAATGAAAAAAAAATATGGAGTACACTTTGATTTATACCTGACCTAATACAAAAATGAAGGATTGGAAGACGACATTACGCTCGGGTGCAGTAAGATACGGGTTTATGTTCAACAAACGTACACTGCTGCACCCGTAAACTGTACTCTAGAAATCAAATAAAGTACAGTGAATGGTGTATTCTGTAAATTGTACTCCAGAAATCAAATTGTACAGGGTATGGTGCATTTTGTAAATTGTACTCTAGAAATCAAATTGTACATGGTATGGTGCATTTTGTAAATTGTACTCTAGAAATCAAATTGTACAGGGTATGGTGTATTTTTTAAATTGTACTCTAGAAACTAAATTAAGTACAGTGTTAGTTGTGCCCTGTACACTGTATTTTAGAAATTTAATTAAGTACAAATACAGTTTAAACTTTACCCTGTAAACTACTCTAGAAATCAAATTAAATACTGTGTATGCTGTACCTTATAAACTGTACTCTAGAAATCAAATTAAGTACAGTGTATGCTGTACCCTGTACAGTGTACACTGTACACTTTACACTGTACAATGTACAGTGTACCCTGTATACTCTACACTGTATCCTGTAAACTGTACACTGTATCCTGTAAACTGTACACTGTACAGGTTGTATGGTGGAGACTGCTAATGTAAAGCTCAACAGGATCTGTGAAAGCAGGTATAGAAGAATTGTCACCCTTCTATCCGTATAAACGTTTATGCGAATTTCAATTGAATAGATGCTAGTCCCGAGTTGCAACGGTATCCTTTAAACCTTTATTTGATCACTAATCCGTAAGATATCCTAATTATTATAGTTTGTAAAATGGTTAATTAATTACGTCCTTTCACATGACAATTTTAAAACGATCAGTTATGCTTTTGTTTATTAATTACTAAAAAAAATAATTGAACAGAGCAACGGCATGACGACCGTTAAAATTCTGTCTAAAATGTTGTAAAACATATTTATATATTGCAGTAGTGCTGGAGAGGGGGTAGAGGATAGATGTGTTAACTGTTACTGTAGACCTATGTGGTGTATTGACTGTCTCGGCAAATGGTGAGCTTTATTTTTTATACTTTTAACATTTTATGTGTGTATGTAGAGTCTTCGTCGAATATATCAATATAATGAAGACGACTTTAGATTTAAATTTTTATTTATTTCAAGCTTTCGAACAGAATGGATACCCATAAATACGGACACAGAGAGAAGCTGTTATTTAACAGCTTCTCTTTGTTAACTTGTAAAATTGTAATTTATAAAAGCTTGTTATAAATCAAAAATTAAATAAAAAGTCGTCTTCATTGTATTGATATAAACGCCCACCACTGTATGTTCCGGGCCTTTTCCCTAAGATTGACCGTTTCGGCACAGGAGGTCTTTTTCTGCTGTATTTTTGAGGATTTTGAAGTTTCACACAGGCAACGCCAGATCGCATATTTTATTTAAAAACGTGATCTATTTTTTTCTTGAAATTTGTTTATAAGAAATCTTCAAAGTTTGAATTTTTTTCCCTCAAATGTAGGTAAGGCCTGCTTGTACTTTTAATATTCTTCTTTCGAGATCCAGAAAAGACTGGCTACTGGCTATACATTTTAACATCTGTTGTAAATTAGTAAAAGCGTTTTTTTAAAAATAATTTATATATGATATAAAAAACAATTCTCCCCCAAATTTGAGCCCTTAGTTTTGGCATCTTTTTATACTAAACAGTTTATATGAATACTTTATATCTCATTGTTTAAATAATAATAATAAATATTTAGGTGGGCGTCCAGACAGGATCAGAGTAAACCAGAAACATGGCTGGGGGCTAGGTGTCCCTGCCCCACCTGCAGGTTAGTTAGATATAGATTAATATTATTGTTATTGTTATTATTATTGTTATTGTTATCGGTATTGTTATGTCTTATGGTGATGGTTATGGTTATGGTTATTGTTATTTTTTTGTTTTATTTTTTTTTTTTGTGTTTGTTTTTGTGTTTGTGTGTTGTTTGTTTTGTTTGTTGTTTTTTGTTATTAATGTTATAATTATTATTATATTTGATAGTTTATAAATAGCAAACTTTTAATTTTTAAAATTGATAAAAAATCTCGATCCTTTTAAATTTCTCATATGATTTAAATACTGTTCAATAAGGCTCAGTGCTTAACGCTAGTAAAATTTTATGGCTATGTTAAGTTCCTCATAATCAAGAAGTTTGAGTTATACGGGTTTTATCGAGTTTAAATCTCAAACTCTGTTAGCTTGTAGAAACCTGTGTCAGACACAAAGAGGACTCACTTTGCGAATCCATCTCGCGAAAATTAAAGATTTTTTTCTCTGTCTTTCTCTTACCCAGCATTTATACAACATCTAAAAGGACTGTAAGCATATTTTCAAATAACCCTCCATGCAAAGATGCCCAATTAAAAACGGTAACCTTAAAACCTTAATGTGGAAGGTTACACCATTGAAATTACGTTAATTTGTTTGTTTCAGGAGTATGTTTTGTATGTTAGATGTGAGCCTAATAACTCCAGGATAATCAGAAATTGTCCCTTTACAGAGGTTAAGTGGGCTTATATGGGAGGATAAGCTTGTAAAGGGATTCATGTCTTATTCACAAATGTACCCAGTTAAACCATTGTTGAATTTTAAATATGGAATATATGTCGTTTTTCACTTTTAAAAAGATACAAATTCTGAACACTTACCAATTTTCGTATATATCTGAACAAAAAATACCAAGAGCTGAAATCTTTAGATTGGTGGATATCGAAATCAATACTTGATCTCCTCTATTTCTTAATCTTCAGAGCTGAAAACTTTAGAATGGTGGATATTGAGATTAATCAAATCAAATCAAATCAAATCAAATTATATATTTAGCCACAAACTATACATGTAAAAATGGATATTTATAATTAACATTAATTGAAATTACAGTTTATGGCAGCGAGACGGAACTAGCCGAAACTGTTGATTAATGCTTAATCCTCTCTTTTTCTTAATATCGAGACTAACCTAATCTTATACTTGTATCCTGAAAAGTGTATAAAATTCAACCAATCAGAGTTGCATATATGAAGCCGATAAATTTGAAATTTTGCACGCCATTTAAGATTATATACAGAAATGGGGGAAACTCTCTAATTTAGAAAAACCGGTTTTTGATTTTTCTCTACTATATCCAAGAAAGAACGGTTTAAGAAGAAAATAAAAAGTGTGTCAATTGGATACTCAGGTTAAGTAACTGGGATTAAGCATATCTTATTCTGAAGTTTTCAGCCCATGTCACTTTTATACCGTTTTGAATCTGGAACTACGATTTTTCACGTGGACTGCCTCTTGAAATTTCGTTGCCACTATTTAATTAAATTTCGCACTTATCATTTTATGTTTAGTTTTTCTCTTCTTTGTAATTTCACTTTTTTCTAGTATAGTGGTCGGCCATTTTATCAGTATAATGAAGACGACTTTTTTGATAATAATTCGACCCTTAACAAGCATTTTTCAAATTACAAGTTTACAAGTAAACAAAGAGAAGCTGTTAATTGACAGCTTCTCTTATTTTATGTATCTCCGCGGTATGAAAGATAAATCAAAATTAAAATATAAAGTGGTCTTTATTGTATTGATATATATAACGACGATTCACCGACAAAAGGTCAAACGACACAGGGTCAAACGACAAAGGGTCAAACGACAAAGGGTCAAACGACAAAGGGTCAAACGACAAAGGGTCAAACGACAAAAAGGGTCAAACGACAAAGGGTCATAAGTGCGACAAAGGGTCAAACGACAAAAGGTCAAAATGATAAAAATATTTTTTTTATTTGAATCATAGAAAACTCGCAACCCTCGCTATCAATTTTGTACATGGATCTTATATGTTAGACATGGATATAATTGACCATGTGGCCGCAGCGCTCGGCCCCCTAGCCTGTCCTAGCCGCAGCGCTCGGCCCAGAAAGTGTCTTAACTAACCTAACCCGTGGCCGCAGCGCTCGGCCCCCTAGCCTGTCCTAGCCGCAGCGCTCGGCCCAGAAAGTGTCTTAACCTAACCTAACCCGTGGCCGCAGCGCTCGGCCCCCTAGCTTGTCCTAGCCGCAGCGCTCGGCCCAGAAAGTGTCTTAACCTAACCTAACCCTAAATAATTATAAAAAAATACTAACTGTAACAGATGTAAAAAAAAATTTGCCCCTTTGACGCATTTTTGACCCTATGTCGTTTTACCCTTTGTCGTTTTACCCTTTGTCGCGCTTTTGACCCTTTGACGTTTGACCCTTTGTCGTTTGACCCTGTGTCGTTTGACCCTGTGCCGTTTGACCCTGTGTCGTTTGACCCTCTGTCGGTGAACCCATAACGACGAATGTATTATTAAATTTTAAATGACAGAACAGCATTAATTTGACAAATAAAAAGTAAATCTACATTTGTTAAGTATTAAGTATTAATTAAATAACATCTAAAAGTATGATATTTATGATAGTCCACAGATTGAATCTTTTTAATGAAAATTTTCAGCACTAAAATATATTCACTCTCTTCTATTAAAGTTTGTAAAATTATAATAATGTCAACCTAATAAACTGGAAACATAACACTTTACCTTCAGGAAGTACGACCAATTAGATGCTTTTTTTCATCATTTTTACTCCAATAGATCGTCATTATGCTGCTTTCAATTAACCACAATATATGTGTTACTTTCCGTTGTTGTAAATGTTTTTTCAATAATTTTTTTATAATGTTTTTTTATGTTTCATTTTGTCCTATTCCTCTTCACTATTTGAAGTTAATACTTGTTACATGGAATTAAACAAGAATCATTGTCAAGTAAAAGTTTTTGTGTGTCAGTCAAATCCCTGTCCTCTAAAAATATGGGATTTAAAATGGGAGCAAAAAAACTTTTTGTTTCAGTCTTAATGTGTAAAAAAATAACCAAAAGCAGTTTTTACCTTCATACCTTTTAGCTTCAGCATTTTTTCCTAAAATTTAGTTTTTTATCTGTTATGTGATATTTATTTTTTTATGTTTGCAAATATATATGGTTTTCCGCGCATTAGTGTGTGTTGTGCTGAACAACCTTCTACCGGTTTAAATTTGAATCACTGATTCAAATCAAATTTGAATCACTGATTCAAAGTTAAAGGTGTTACATGATTTGTACTGATGATTCAAGATTTGATCCGGCAGTAGGTAGTTCAGCAGCTCTTCAATACATCAAATTCGATCCTTGGTTAAAATAGCATTTGATTGATCTTAATAAATGATTTGATTGATCTTAATAAATATAGTTTTTAAGTAAAAGTATTAATTAATACAATAGTTATTCTATATATTGTATATATTGTATATAATACCCGTGGTTATTGTATAAAACGTGTATATTTTTTCCGTAAAAATCGTAAAAATCTAACAATTAATTTTTAAATGAACCGACGGAATCCCCTTAGCAGAACAGAGCGNTTACCCGCAATTGCTTTTAAGATTATGTTATCTAAAATATATTCTTACATTAGTTAGTTTAATTATTTCATAATTCGGTATTGAAAAAAACGACTATGGATTTATTGATAATAACAGATGGGACACTAACTTTCATCTTCTCAAGATTTAGGGGTTTTTTTCGTTCAAAATAACCCTGAGGCAGAAGCCCAAAGGAGCTCCGCGCAGGCAGCTTGGAAATAAAAGACAGATAGCGAGCACGCGCGTAACCACTTAAGGCCTCTGCCTCTGGGTTATTGTGAACGAAAAACCCCGAAATCTTGAGAAGACATCTAGTGTCCTATCTGTTATTGTTAATCTATGGAAACAAAGTTTCAAGACTATGATTAAAAAATACACTTTATAAATTTCGTTTCTGAAGTAGGGTTGGGCAGTGGGCAGATTAACATGTATTCCAAGCCGTTCATGTACAGTTAGTTAAACTCGTTTTTGTTTTTTACTTTGCTGGTAGACTTTGTTCTTTGCTAAGATATGAACGTTTTTTCGTGAATTAATTGCCTTAACGAAGGTATTTTTTCATTAAAAAATTGCTGGACAAAGGAATTGAGTCTTTGTCACAAACTATGATTTTCTAATCTCTATATCTTTGTAATCAAATGCCGTAAACCTTAGATATTTCAAACTATGAATTCTGTTAGATAAAAAAATAAAAGTTTGAAATATCAAAGGTTTCCACCAACAGGTGGAAAAAATGTAGGTATTAGAAAATCAGAGTTTGTTACAAAGACTCAGTTCCTTTGAAGCCAACATTTAAAAACGTCAAAACACTTAAAAAGCCAAAATTCCATTCAAGATTGTTTATCCCAAACATTTGCTTTTCTTTGACCATGAGAGAAAATGTACGTCAAAAAAACTTTAGTTTTTTCTTCTTTATACCTTTAAGTGTTATCTAAGGGTAAATTATTGGAAAGTTTTATAACAGCAAACTTTGAGGGTATATGATTTATGAGTAATCAATTTCTTCTACATCAGTATTTTCCAAAGAGAAAAGAATATATATTAGAGTGGAATTTAGCCATTCCCTCGGTATAATTTTTTTCAGTCCCTTTTAGCCTGAAAGGGAGTTCAAAGTGTTTAAATCATGTAAATGTTCACAAATTATATGCAGTAGAGTACATTAATACAGTATGTTAGAAGTAAACTATCCATTTCAATTTCGGAATTTTTAAAGCTGTTAAATAAACTTTAAAAAATGAATAAGATGAATAAAAGACATCATTTGATTTATAGTTATAACGGAAAATCATCTTTTGTAAAGTGAAAGGCAAAGAGTCTATGTGAAATGATCATTTGTCAAGTATGAAACCAGCCTGTTTCATAATTTGGTTTTCTTTTAATATTAATTTTAGATTTTCTATAAAATGATGTTCCAGGGCCAAAAATGTGAAGTACGCCTGCAGTATGGAAACAGTACAACAAAATTGTTAATGGTTGACAATATTCTATTCTCTTTGGTATTTTCAATCCTATTTGTAAATTTGGTATCATCTATATGGCGCTACGACATCTGCTCTAATTCCATTTGCTCTATGGCCATTTGCCCTAGTTCCATTTGCTCTATAGCTCATAGATCACGACGTTTGCCCTATATGTCATCTGCTATATACGTCAGTTGATCTATGACATAAGACGTCATTTGCTCTATAAACATTTTTATGGCTGTGATGGTCCAATTTCTCTACTCAACATTTGCTCTATGAGTAAACACGTCATTTGCTCTATAAACATATTTTACAAATATCTAATTATATTGGAACAATATTTTTACAATTTTTCAATTCTTCCATCAGTTTCATTATTCCGCCAACTTCCTGGAGATAGTTTTGTTTGTCTGGTATTTGTGCATAGTGGGAGACCTAAATATAGTTTTCACCACATATTAGGCTTTTTTTTTCCCTCTTATTATTGAGTAGTCTCTCTGTCATGATGAACTTGGAAGAACTGATTAAAACTGCAATTTGCGAAATTTCCAAAAAATTCCCGCATTTCATAGTCAAGTTACGCTTAGGAATTCCAATAAAAGATATTTTATATTGTATTTTTAGGTTATAGAGCAAATGACGTGTTTAGTCATAGAGCAAATGAGGTATAGAGCAGATTGAATATAGAGCAAATGACTTGATAGATCAAATGGAACTAGAGCAAATGGCCATAGAGCAAATGGAAATAGAGCAGATGTCGTAGCGCCCATCTATATCAGAATTTAAGCAAAGATAAGTTTTTCTTTTATTTTTGAATTTCATAATTTCTCGATATATCAATTTTCAACCAAGCCAAATGGCTAACTTCAAATGTTACAATATACATTCCTCTTATTGGTCTTCCACACTGCCCCAGTAGCAATTTTGAAAAAGTTTTAACGACCACCTCTAAAATTTATTCTTTAAGTTGAATGAAATGCGGAATTAAAATCTGATTTAATCAAAATATTTTAATGGGCCAATTGGATATTATGGCCACAATATCACTTTGTCTTAATTAAGAAAACTTTAAGGAAACCCACGAATCATAAAAAAAATTGTGAGTCTATTTTTGTTTATATTGTGTTTTTGAACCCCTATTTTACAGTTTTGAAGGAGTAGAAAAAATAACTGATAAAATTTATGCTTTTAGTGACTGGATTTTTGACTTTTAAAAAAATCCAGGATTTTTAGCCTGACACCTACTTATGAAAATATCAAGCTATTTAACAACTTTACATTTCTGTTGGTTTCAAATTTCAGGATATTTTAGCACGATAACAGCTTATAAAAATATATTATTTTAAACTTTACATTTCTGTTGGTTTCCATTTCATTGAATAAAAGAAAGTGTGGAAAATGATATTTTTTATCTACTCTTCATCATAAAGAAATGCTAAATATTTCTTATTTTCCAATTCAAACCAAACAATGTAGAAAATTTACAAAACGGAATTATTTTTTTCTAAATTCCTTTTCCAAAACTGGATTTACATTGAAATTACAAAAGAACTTATAATCAGAGCAACCTAATGATAACATTTGTTTTCTGGTTTATCGGGAAATATCTTGAAAACTAGATATTTCCAGATTTCAAGTTGTATACATTAATATTTTCATAAATCTATCTGACGCAACCTTTTCTTATATTTGAAACTGATATTAATCCACTGCCGCATAGTTTACTTGGAGGATGTTTTCTCAATGCGTTGGAGCTACAACTTGTGTGGTGTTTTCTACATTTTTATATTTGCGTTCCCCCTGACTACGCTTAAACGTTACACTAATAAAACGCTAACAGATAATACGCCAGTAAAGAAAAAAAATGCTACTCTTTCAAAATATTATGTAATTAGGTTTGAACTCAGAACTTTAAGATTGGATAATAAATTGTATTTTTTTTTATATTATTACTTAAATTTTCCAATATCATACATAAGCTATTAATTTCAGCTAATATGTAAAATATAGTGGAACCCCTTCTGCTTACAGGAAACCTCTTCTTTACTACCTTTAGACCTGACTCTAAAGAACCTATTCAAGTCGTAATATGCATAAAAAATATATTTTGGAAAAAAATAGTTAATGCATAGGACAGCAGTTACATACTATTATAGCAGCACCATTACAATATTACGAAAAAGGAATATTTGGCATAATGAATATTAATATATTTTAGTTGCAAGTTCTTTCTTTTTTGGTTTAATAAATCGAGATATTGAATTATAAAAAAATTAAGAAGTTTCATTTTACAGCTGTTATAAGAATTGTCATTGTCAACAATATTAATCTATAATATTATCCATGATGTTTTTTGTGCAAAAGGAAAAAATTTAGACCGTTTATTTGAATGCTAAATGATGTCATTGATAAAACTTCTTAAACAAATTTTTAATTACATTATCCAATTCTGTCTTTTTCCTTGTATCAATTTTGAAAAGAACGTGAGACCAACCAGAGGCGCAACTAGGACTTTTGCTAGGGGGGGGGGGCAATATATAATTTTGTAATGGTCTGGGGGGGGTGAAGGGGTGGTTTTCCCCCCCTTTTTTGAAAATTTTTCGAAAACATAAGTGCTTTTTTAAGGGTTTGAAGTCGAAAAAAAAACAATTTTAAGTTGTTGCATGCAGATTTGGCTGTGTTCAATTCAAATAGATTTTTTGTTCTTGTGTTTTTACAAAATTTATACTTCCAACAGCTATAAAATGAATGATATGAGTCAATTCATTGTATGTGTGTGCGAATCGCAAAAAAGTATTTTTTAAGTACCTGGTTTACTTACAGATTAAATTGCAAGAAAATCATAAAAATACAGAGGTAAAGAATAAATTCAATCATCTACATTGACCCCCCCTCTCAGGTGCTAGGGGAGGGCGCGCCCCCGGCCGCCCCCCCCCTAGTTGCGCCTCTGAGACCAACCAAGAACAAGTCCGGATTTATTTTCTTTAATAAAAAGAAATTGAGAAATCGACAATTTCAATTTCAATCTCAAAATATTAATACAAATAACCATTTTTAATTGGTGAATGTTTTCACCATTTATGTTAAAAGATGGAACTCAATTTTTCAGTCCAAATATCATCAAATATCCTCAAACTACGCATATAAATTATTTTGAGAGCCGAAAACGGGATTTTTAGTGACCCAATGAAACTGTCAACTATGATAGTACATAAAAGATACATGATTTTTATATTTTCTTCGTCGAGATTTTGCGTTGGTTTTCAATTTTTTTTTATGTCGATCCACTGAAATTACCACCATTACACAAAAACGAACATTGACTGTTTACTATTTCAAAATAATTCTATGTCAAGAATCGTTTCAAAGGCACCAAGAAATATTTAAAATTAATTAATTCCAATGTTTTGTTTATATTCGAAATTTAGATTTTCCGGTACAGCGGAATTTTACGCGGCAATTCAGAATGGGACCGAGTTTGATTTGGTCGTCTTTTCTAACTCATTTCCTGTCGGTTTCATACACACAAATATGTTAATTAGAATAATGGTCGAAACAAAGAAGTCAAAATCGCTTCCGGGGCAGTGTGCTTCATAGATCTAAAATATTGCAGATTTTAAATATGTCCTTAAATAAATAAATCAGATGTTCACAGATATTTTTTTATAAAAGAGATTTTTTGTCCCCGGCGGGTTGTTACAATCAGATCTCGGAATTTTTCTATTGCGAAAGTTTTGTGTCATCTGGGTTTATATTGATCTACCACTACCAGGGGTTGTAATCTGGCAGCACATTTATCCATCCACACTTTTTTCATACGGAGGGCTTCTTAAGCCTGCGAATATTAGAGTGCAGGAATTCTTTTGATATACTGGAATAAGGCCTGGGGGCTTAACAGAGAGGAAACACCAAAGACGGTAGAATGAGTAGAATAGTAGAAGATAGGGCATTAGGAATTTATCCGAATAGTGTGTACGCTCTGTACACTTTGATATGACGTCATTGGCTGCAGTATTGGTTTTTAATTGAAACAATCAACATTAAAACGTCAGTTACTAAATAATTTAATCATTGTAGTTGCTACATATGGTGGGAAAATAACGACACGGTTATAAACTTCTAAATTTGTTTTAATCAGTTATAGGATAGGATGCTCTCCTGCTAAAGTACAGCTAAAATTGTGATTTTGTTAAGCATCTCATTTGTATGAAAAATACCACATATTTTTGAACAAAATTTGTTAGATGTCATTAAGCATAGTTTTGTAAAAGTCTAAGCAGAATTTTAGGCCAGTAACGTGAGAAAGGCCTGGAAAAACCTTAGTATTAAGTAGTCAAATTTATTTTAACCAATTACATTGCAATCTATTTTAAGATAAGGTTTATCTAAAAAGATAGTAAAGTTATGCATTTCTAACGGAAAACTACGTATAAACGCAAGTTTTTGGTGATGGAAATGCTTAAAAAGTCCTAACATTTTTTTAGTTATACAAAAGATGACATTCTATAACTTCTTATTGAACCCAATTGATGATGCGCCTGGTTTTGCGAATATATCCAATGCCTTCTCTTTTTATTACAACGCTCTTTGGGAAACATCGCATTCATTGCTCCTGATCATTTGTAAGACCGGATTGGATACTTCCAGGTACCTATAGCTGGCTACCATAGACTTTCCCTGCGTTGTTCTTTTCTTCATCATCAATAGATATTTTTCACAGGTTTGTGAGGAGTATGGGAACACTAGTCTGGACACCAATCCAGTTACTGGCTGAGGACAAGTGTGCTTAACTTCAGTGAGTTAACGGTAACTGGTATCACTCACTCCCCACCCCATGGATAGAGCCACAATTAAAAATTAAAATATAATGTGAGTGTTTTCTATTGCCATGAAAAAATTGTTTAGTAATAATTATCTAAAATATACAACAATATTTATGTATTGCTTACACATTAAATACATAATATATAATAGATTTAAAATTTATCCTATAATCTTTATAATCTTCCTAATTCTCAGATAACTTGGCTAAATACTGTACAACTAAATGTTAATATGTTCAATAATGATTGTTTAAAATATCATATTAAAGATAAAATAAATACATATTCTTAATCGTACTTTTTAGCTAAACTGTTCCACGTTGTTGTCTGATAATGTTAACGTTTGTATAATATTAAACTCAAGCATGCACTTACTCCAGCTTCTAGCAATAGTTTAACCCTAAACCCTCAAGATCATGTTCGACACTATAACCATGAAATTGTTTTACTTTTACTTAAAAAGAAACTTAAAGGATTTAAAGGCACTAAAAAGTTTGGTCCGTGTAAAAATAAATTCAAAATAACCCATAACTTTTTTCTGATATAGTCGATATAGTTCTTAAATTTGTAGATTATACAGATCTAAAAACTATACTTTTGAAAAGCCTTGAGAAATGGATGTAGAAACATTTTTCACATCTTGATATCTGTAATTGTAACAGACAAACAAAAATATTTTTTACATTTTTTTTACTCTTTTTTGGCATTGTTTTCAACCCTCCCTAGCATCCAAACTATTAAAGCTATCGAACTAATATGTTTTCGATCTATACAAAGATTTACACCCCCCAGCCTTTATAAGGTTAAGTGTTTTTTTTTTCCTTTGAAATAGTAATTGTAAATAATGTCTTAAAATTGAGAAAAATAATTCATACTTCATGTTAAATTAGTATAAATACTAAATATATATTAATTAACTACATAAGTTTCAGAATGTATTCAACATTTATGTTTTTCTTCATCTCTCCCCCTCCGATGAATTAGCCAACAAAAACCTAAAAATAATTAAATTAAAACTGATTCAATTGAGTACAATAACATTTAATTTATTAAAATTTATTATTCAAAAATTTATGAATAACTAGGCGTCACTTTCAGACCAGCCACCACGGTGCCACTTTTGCACCACCTGGTGGCTTAAATTTCTACTTAATAAACTGATATGCAACTCAACTATTTTAATTATTTTTTTTCAAAAATAAGAGTGTGATTCCATTATATAAGAAAACATAAACCATTAATAATTCAATATTAATGATTAATAGTTTCTAAATTTTTTATAACAGCACAATTTTTATATTTGATTTATGTGAAAAATATACAGTGATACCACAATGTAACTAGAGGCTTACTTGAATATATGAAATCACAGAAAGACTCCTATTAAGATCTTGCTTTGTTTATTGGAGTGTGAGACGGTACCTTAGTATGTGTGTACAGGAAGTCTTGTTCTCTCTTAATAAGAGTTTCTTGATCTGGACTTGAATCCGGAAATGAAGATGAACCGGAGAAATAAATTCTACTCGGAACTTTCAAATAATAATAATAATATAATAATAATAACAATAATAATAATAATAATACCTGCAAAGATACCAAATGATCCCTAAGGATACAGTTAGAGCACAAAGCCAAACAATGTATGGAGTATGAATAATTCCATAATCTTGTTTAGAATTGTAATGATGGATCCCGTCCACACTCTCGATACTCCTGAAAGGGAGAGACCGGCTAGACATGGTAGTTGAGATGAAAGTGCAGTATTGTAGAGAAAAACTTTAGGATCAATTTAATAACAAAAAAAATAAGTTATTAAAATTCATTTTAAAATCTCACAGGTTTATGCAAATTCTTTCCAGCTTGGGTCGCTTGTTATAGGTTTTCTTTATTTTTAATTGTGAAGACCATATTTTGAAGAAATCTGCGAATAAAATCATAGATACAGCAAAGGTAATGATGATAACAATATAAGCGATTCTACGGTTCTACTAAGGTTTTCATCGATAATTTCTTTTCAGAAATATGTTCCTAAATAACAATAAATAGTTCCTAAATAGTGTTAAAAAAATAGTTTTTTGTCTAGGTTATTAAATAATTGTTTAATACGTCTTCTGCTGCCTGAAACAACTGGTGAAATATTACAAACGACTTAACGCTCTTATTTAAAAATTGTACACCGTAAAATGTCTAATTGGTATCAAATAAATTCTAAATTTTTTCTATAAGTATACTGCACTTTCATCTCAACTACCTTTTTAGGGACACTTCGTGAATTCTAATCATAAAACCATTTTGAAATAAAAGTATACTTTTCTTTCTATTTAAACCACTAAAAACTAGTTTTATCAAAACATTAACACAGATTGTAAACAATGCTGTCATTGAGACTAATTTAATCCACAAAGTTTGGTTTATTAAACCGGTTTAATATAGTAGTTAGTAGATTTTCATGGTTGCAATTTGCGGGTTTTGGAATTTGATTAGAACATAAAATTCCGCGTTAAGACTATATAATTCTCCACAAAGCAAGGTTTTATTTTGATCAGACCTAACTCAGTAAGTGAAGTCTAAGGGGTTGGTAGCTGTCGATCACGTGACACAATTGCTGCCGTTGGCTGATTCATAAGTTGGGTCTAAGATAAAGCCTTTATAGTCTAAGACCCGAGTCTACGCTTTTAAATCGTGAACTCAGAGCAGTTCTAATATGNTCTATCAAATTTGAAATAAACTAATTAGATGCCATTGAAAAGTTTTTGTTAAAACTTTATTTGAATGTTTGTATTCTTTCTTCCTCGGATAAAATTAGTCTCCTCCTGGCATACACAACCTTCAGTTAATATAATTCAAACTTTTAAATTAATATCATCCGTCACAGTAAAATTATGATTTATTATTTCAAGACCTCAGTTATTCACACGTGTAAAAAAATTGTTGAATCAATGTTTAAAACCGAGTCGACTTTGATGCGTCTCAACGCCTTAGCCTGTGGATTTAGATTTCTAGCTCACTTTTACTTTTTAGAAGTCATGTATAGTATGTTAACAACCTTTTCTTAGCTTTTAGATGATAGACGTAATTGGCAAAATCCTGCAACATTTTTGCGTTTGATTGTGCACATTTCGGTTGACTGAGAATTATTTCTTTGTAAGAGTAAACGTGCAGGCAACCTTCTATTTCATAACATCTGCAATTCTCCTTATTTTTTTCCTACTGAGAATAGATGAATGAGATCGATGCTTAGTTTGTGTACTGTGAAACTAAATATTTACCAATTTCAATTTTAAAAAGTAACGTGCGATAATATGCTACAAAGAGAATGAAAATAATTGTATGAATTTAAAACTTGTGAAGATATAAAAACGACGATATCTTTCTCATTGTTTCTAAGATACAGGTTTAAAGGGTACAGTTGGGACTCCTGTCCTTTTCTAATTAATTTGAAATTAATGCGCGGAAAACTTTTTCATTTTGTGTTTTGTTTAATTGTTTTTCTAGTTTACTGTTTTTATATTTTTTTTTAATAATTCTAATTAATGTGAAAGGTTTATTTTCATTTTTTCATCATTACAATAATGTTTTTTTTAAACACACTATTGCATATGGCACTCTACTTAAAGGGACTGTAAGCGTAATTTTAAGTGACTCCATGAAGACTCACAATGGTAGACTTAAAACCTTTGACTGGTTGAATATTTGGGGTAATGTCAATGTACACAGGTAACAGATCATCTGTTTTGAGATAACCACGTTCTACAGGATTTCAAGCGGTTTTTAAAAGATTTAAACACAAAGCTCTCTTAAACATTCAAATATTAACCCTTGTAAATCGGGCATTGCGGATTGCCTTCTTTGCATGGAGGGTCAATTAATTTAAGCTTACAGTCTCTAAAATAGAAGGTGACTCAAAATTATGTCAAGAGACTCTTTAATTAAAGTTAGTGATCAGTATTCAGGGTGGGGAAGGAATTTTTCTTTGCTTTGCGCGAATATCTTTTTTAACCCGACCGGACTTAAATCCTGTAACCGCCCCTTAGTTTCTCCAAACGAGGTTATGTTTCTCCCATCAATGTCTACATGAAATTGTTCTAACCTAAGTGGAAGGAATCTAGTACGGTACAATAATGCTCCAAGTGTCCAGTGTACCACCTCTCCTTGAACAGTGTTTGGTGCCGCAGTCAGATGTCCATAGTGTCGCGGAAACGTTAAACCTTAACAGTCGTGTTTTTCAAAAGCAATTTGCAGATTTCAACAGCAAAGAACAACATAAAAAATGGACGCAGTCTCTTCATTATTTTCAATATTTGAAGAATTTATTCTATTTAGAGACGGATGCAGCAACACATGAGATGAGATTTTAAAGATTTTTATTCGGGTTTAAGCTTTTAAAATCTCATCTCTGGATACAGTGTAAACAAACTAGTGAATTTTAGGGTTCAATTTGTCTACAAATTAATTGGATATTTTACCGGCTTTGAGCTCAGAAATAATATTAATAAATAAATAATTAGATTATCTCAATCTCCTGTTCACTCCAATGCAATTCAAGACACGTTTTTATTATAAAAGCTTTTGACCCAACTGAGAGAGGACTGGGGTTTTTTAAATTTTTACGTTTGTGTTTTTTTCTTCTAAATATTTTAAAATTCATGAATTTAAAGTTAAACATTTTGTTAATTTTTAAATAGGAAGAGAAATTCCGACAATGTCTAATTTTAAGGTTTTAATATTTTTTCTTTTTTTTCTTTCTGAGCATCTCATATTATTACTAAATTCACTAAACCTTTTAATCATTAAAATATTTTAAAACATTCGAGGCATTTTAAGCTATTTTTGGAATTTAGTGATTCAAGAAATGTAAATTACATAAAAATATGAGGGAAAAAATTCTTTAATAATGAGTGGTCAAAGTAATTGAGTATTATGTTTAATTAAGATAAAATTAGACTATTAAAAAATTCATTTTTCATGATTTTTCTGACACCTTGTGACAGTTCACCTACCCTTTGTACATTTACATCATTTCAAACCAATCTTAGACATCAAAAGCAACATTTTGACACTTGCTGATATTTCATAATGTATTTTCATAAATTGAATAAAAGACGACATTTGCGAGGAAATGACTTTCCCCTTGAATTATACATTATAGAACTAAATGTATTTATCTCTATAAACTAATAATTTCAAATGTTTTAATACTACTTTTATGTCTAACATTGCGCTAAAGGTAAAATATTAGATGGAGCTGAACTGTCGCTGGGAGGTGAACCGATGCAAGAAACCGACCCTTTGGATTTTCTAATCCCTTTATCTTTGCAACCAAATATTGTAGAACTTGGAAATTTAAAACTATAAATTCTATTAGATCATATAATCTAAAGTTTACATCATCAGGTTGTAAAGATATATCCATAACAAAACTTAGGTTTGTAGCAAACACTCTGTTCCTTTACAATATAGGTGACACACCCCTTAATAATTTGATTACCTTGATGTAGTGCAACAGATACCCAGGCACTTTTAAAGCACTGACTTTCAAGTCTTTCAGAGTCAGCATTTGGATAGACACCCTGGAATTATATTTATTAGGATAGACACCCTGGAATTATATATATTAGGATAGACACCCTGGAATTATATATATTAGGATAGACACCCTGGAATTATATTTATCAGGATAGACACCCTGGAATTATAAATATTTGGATAGACACCCTGGAATTATATATTCAATATATTCAGATAGACACTATGGAATTTTATATTCGGATAGATACCCAGAAATTATATATTCGGATAGACACCCTGGAATTATATATTCGGATGGACACCCAGAAATTATATATTCGGATAGACACCCTGGAATTATATATTCGGATAGACACCCTGGAATTATATATTCGGATAGACACTCTGGAATTCGGATAGATACCCAGAAATTATATATTCGGATAGACACCCTGGAATTATATATTCGGATAGACACCCTGGAATTATATATTCGGATAGACACCCTGGAATTATATATTCGGATAGACACCCTGGAATTATTTATTCGGCTAGACACTCTGGAATTTCATATATAGCCTAAACCCGAATTGAATTTGGATTCGAATTGATATCAATCATTTTTCATCTAATGTTTGAGTTATGAGAAAATTGTAAAAAAACATTGGTCGCTCACAGCCAAAACTCGCTTAAAATCCGCACATGCTCAAAACTAACAGGAAACATCTACCAGCCATATTATTGTCCTCCAGAATACATATTTAAATTGTGTACATTTGCTCTTTGTTTATCAACATTGTAAAACAATAAAAAAGTTCGCGGATTTTATTTTAACAAAAATTTCGTAGATTCATCAAATATATTAACTTTTTAATTTTTGAAATTTTGATAATTCATAAACATTCCCTGGGGTCATGTGAGTTCCCACACAAAATTTGGGCCCGATCGGTAGAGCCGTTTGGCGTTTATTGGTTACAAACGGACAGACAAACAAACAGACAAGCAAAGTATATATATTGATAATAAAGATATTTTTATTTTTATTATTTGCTCACCTGACGAAACCTCGCATAAAGCGTCTTCCATCGTGTAGAGCAGAAATCCTAAAATAAAAATGTTTAAAAAATGTTGTGCCCTTGCTGGATCATACTTCGTAGACAGAGGGGGAAAAATTACAAAGTAGAGTTCCGATGTATATTATATCTACACTGTAAAATTAGTTTTTTGAATAGTCGAATGCCGCAAATAATTTCAAAGATCAAAGACGATCTTCAAGTCGTCTCTATGTTTCTTGGGAGAACCTGTGGCTTTATATCACACTTTTTTAATGTCCTCTATAGAGCCTAAAGTGCGCCCTAAGTAGTGGGTCCTCAATATAGTGAATCCTCAGTAGTTACTGAATGTGAATTCTCATTGTGCGTCCCTTTTATAAGTGCATCTTTGTTATTAATGTGTTCTAATAAGTATATTTGTTTAAGCGCGTCCTAGAATTAAATGGCGATAAATTAGACTTTTAATACTTTTTTCACGTTAAACTTTTTTCGACTAATGATTAACATTTTTAAAAACTTTCGCTTGATTCCGCAAAATTAATTTTCGATCAAAAATGCATAGAACTCCGTGCAAAAGTTTTCGGAATACGAAAGAATATTTTCCTCCGGTGGACACCTTAGTTATACATGCATGCTCGAGACTGTATTTATACCTGAACCAACTAAACCAAAAAAAAACATAAACAAGAGAGAAAAGAAAGATCTGAAAAAAAACTATTTAAAAATTATTCAGATATTATCTGTTGCGCTAAATTCGCTCGGTCAACCACATATTAGGTTTACTAGACGGTCTGGTACGAGTACTGGTTCAGATTATGCAACTTTTTAACTGATTTGATACTAACTATATCTTTGCAACCCTCTGTTGTAGACCTTAGATATTTCAAACTATAGGATTCTGTTAGATCAAATAATCTAAGTTTGAAATATCAAAGGTGTACACCTTCAGGTTGCAAAGAGGAATTATAAAACTTGAGTGTGTGGCAAAAAATAACATTTTGTAATTTTATTTAAGATATTTGCAGATATTTTTATATTTATGCCGCCATTGATTCCGCTTTTAACTGGTTAAAGATGTACACGGTCACGTTAATAAATATATATATATATATCTAATCTTGTAAATATTGACTTCAATATTGAAAAGACTTATTAATAAAATTATATCAGGAATTAAAGATTAGAACTATACGTCAGAGGGATTTTATTGAACATCAGTTTCCAGGAAAATTGCGATTTATTGGTTTTAAACTAGAAATTGTATAGAAAGGTTCGCCCACACCCCNTCCATTTGTCTTTAATATTTTGACCTTTTGGCTTTTCATCATTATTAGTATTTGAGCCGTTACATTAACTATATTTTTTTGTCCTAGCTCAAAATATGATCGTAAAAGGCGAGAACCTTAAAGATATAGAGAACTTTTTAACATGTCGTGCTGAAATTATAGTTAAAGGTAATTTTATGATTATGAAGCTATTGCGTATACTTTATTACTAATGGTCACTTCTTGGTAGATTTCATTATAGTCGTGTTATGTATCAAGACTCAATAGTCAAGACAAATACACACAAATTTAAAAAAACCGGTTGTATATTGTTTATTAAACTTTGCTCTCAGCTAATTTGATTTCAAAATCCTGTGTCCGAATTTAATGAATTTAAGCCACGTCTTAAATCCCCCCAAAACCGGTTTTGATTGACCGCCAGCTTAAATCTTGAAAAATTTAATACAAATTTAAGTGGAACCTGCAACCATATTTGAGCCGCGGCTTAAATTTAAACCGTAGATCAAATTCTTTAAATTCTGCCTCTGTTCTATTTAAAGTTTTAATGAGTTAGATATTTTATCGTTGTTCCCAAGTTTTATCAATTTATAAATTTAAGTTTCTGCCATAGTTTGAAATTAGATTAAAATACATGTATTAAACAAAACTTTCGACATTGAATTTTGTTAAACTTCTCGTTAAATTGCTCGACCTATTTCGATGTCAATCGCCCCCCCCCCCCCTCCCCCACCCCCTGCTAGCGTAATTTTAGGTTACCATCTTGTTAAAGAGGGGTATGTCAAAATTATTTCCTATTAACCATCGCCTAAACAAAATTTAAGGAAAAATCCTTTTTTTTTTCTTTAAAAATTGATTAATTCTCTTTTAAAGTGACTTGTAAAGTTATGCGGCAGAGACACATAATGCAAATCAACAATATTCAATACTTTTTATGATAGAAAAACATCTATATGTGTTTCTTAAGAGTACCCATTGGTACCAGTGTGCATTGGATATGCAAGTCTTTATTTTGAGGTTTACTTAAAATTACATATACAGAGTACAGACCCTTTTAGTTCTAATTAGAAGATGAAAGAGATGAACTCTGGTAAACAACTAAACTACTAAAGTTCAGATGGAAAAAAAAGATTAAAGGAAAAAATGAAGACTCAACTTCAAGAAATTCATTAAAAAATTCAAGTTCTCAAACTTTTAAAATACAGCACTTAATTAATCAATAATCTGAAAATTTAGTATATTAATGAGTAACAAACAAAAATGACATCTTTAATGATGATGGTGTCGTTTACAAAAAAAAACGAACGATAAGCGAATGATTTGGATCCTTCAGAGGAATGAAAAAACAATAGTTTTCTGTAAGGACTGTATAAATGGTTCGAGGGAACTTAAAAAACGCTCGTTTTTCATAAAACGAACGAATTTTTTCAGAAGATTTTGACAAAAACGATCGTTTTTACTTTACAAACGATTTTTAAACAAAATTTTAAAAAAAAACTAGATTTTTTACTAAAAAAGATTTAACAAATTTTTGAAAAAACGATTGTATTTTACTGAACGAACGATTTTATTAAACGAAGGATTTTACTGAACATGCGATTTTGCTTAACAATCATTCACTGAGAAAACTAACGAAATCGATATTTTTGAGAAAAAATTAAATCAACTTTTTTGACCGATTTAAACGATAAACGAATGTAATAAAACAAAACAAAATGCGCCCCGGCCATCTTTTCTGCCAACAGAGCTAAACATACTTTTGACCCCTGCCGTTACCCTTATATTTGTGCCGTGCAGTGTAGTTAATGTAGTCAGGCGGGGCAGTACAAATTAGGATTGTAGAGGACGGTTTAGATTGATATTTATACGAGTTGAGTGTGACTGCAGTATTTACAATATTCTGAATAACCTTGATACATTGTGCAAAATATTTTAACATAAATGTGATTTTTTATGAACCATATATCGTGTACTGTCGATGCTTTTTTAGTACCATGTACCAAGTACTTTGCACTTTGAATAATATACCATGCACCATGTACAAAACACCCAATAACAAAACGGCCAAAAACAAAACGCCCTAAGCAAAAAATCCCCCAATGCACTAAAACGCCCCCTTACAAAACGCCTAAATTCCCAAAACGATAAAAACCTTTAAAAGTCTAAATAAAAATATTTCAAAATTTTAGGAGTTGAAAGGTTTGTATATTATTTTAGGGTTAGGACAGGTTAAGTAAGTTTCATTGTTGTAATATTTTTCTTAAAAGTTTGCCATGCCAATGTAGTCATTTCTCCAGTGTTAAGCAATTGCTGTAGACAAGAAAAAATATTTTTAGAATTCCCAAATCAAAGTGAAGATATTTATTTTCCTAACTCTTAGGTGTTACTTAAACACTGAAGGCGCTATAACGGCGCCAAGTATTCTCTTTGGTCCAGAAACTGTCTTAACCCTCCCTAAACCTGAAATAATACACACATTTTAATAACAATTCTCTGGTAATTGTTCAACTGAACCAAAAATAGTTTAGCTTGTTATAAGTAAAAGTTGAAATCGAAAGTTGTTTCATTGTATTGATATAATCGCCTACGTTCACTGCAGGTGAATACAGAGATACAGCTGCCCAGCCATGCTTCTGTGAGACTCCACAGGAAGTTCAAAAGAAAAGTTGCGAATTTTCTTGAACAAAATTATAATGTGACATTTTGTTATTGGACGTTTTGTACCCACTCCCCATGTACCATGTACTAGTACTTTGTGTACCTTAGAAGCTGCTCTGTACTTGTAGTACATGTACTGTCCTCCCATTCCCAAAACATCATCCATTGAATACCAAAACTCACTAAACAAATTTAATTGTTCCGTTGAAAAATAGAAGTAAAAACTAATTAAAAGAAAATTCAAGATTTCCACCTGAACCCGTAGAATTCAGAATTATCAAACTGTATTGGAGGAACACTGATCCCATTGTCAGGACAATTCTAATAATAATAATAATAATAATAATAATAATAATAATAGTAAT